>NW_026000108.1:31166374-31171343 GCF_001458135.2 Marmota marmota marmota | reverse complement strand
GCCCCAGTAAAAAAAAAAAAAAAAAAAAGGAAGGAAGGAAGAAAGAGATTAAATATTAAATACTTTTAAAGAACTTTCATTTACAAATCAAAATTTGAGTAACATATTTTTGGAAGGACATTTAGAATGAGTTCACACACACACACACACACACACACACACACAAACGTTACAACATTAAGACAAGAACATCAAAAATAAAAATACATGCTTTACCTTGAATAACCTTGCCACAAGATACTTCCTCTTGTCTTTGTCGCTCCTAAAAACGAATGCAGAGCAGGGGATTAACAAAGGAGTGCACTGGTAACCAAGCTCACAGGTTATATTATTTTTCTCTAAAAATCATTTCTTTTTATATAATTGTAAATTGTTCTTACTAACTGTAAGGAAAACAATAAAACTAGATAAAGAAATTATAAATATGGCTATATCTACATACTGTTCCACTTACAGAGCTCTTACGTTGCATTTTCTAAAAAAATGTTTTTGAAATTTAATCAATTCACATTGCAGTGTTTTAGGGAATAAAAACCTCACTGTTTATTTTTTTTCTTTAAAAAAAAAAAAAATCAACAATCACTGAGCTCCATAGCTAATTATATAATTGGCCAGTCTGGAAATAGCTCAAATACTGAAAAGAGAAAAACAATCAGTAATCTGTTAACTGGTAAAAGTTCATTCTCTCAAAGTCAAAATTCAATAAAACTTTTATATAGTATGGTAGATTTTATTGAAAACAAAGGTAACAAAATAAGACACAAAAGGAGTTCTTCATATAAAGAAGCCTACCAACCATTACAGATTCTTTCCATTTCTCATGAATCACTTTAGCCAGATTCAGATCTATATGAACCACACAATCCTCAACTGTTAGAGACCCTTGTAAAGGGGAGAAAAAGAAAAGAAAATACATTCATTACTCGTTATATATTTGCAGAAAATGTACTCAACTATCATATGCATTATAAAGCTGATTTGTATTATTAATTAGTAACTTATGCTCATCTATTTACTTAGCCTCTTGGAATATTTTTCTGTTGTCATTGTTTTCACACTTCTTAATTGGTACAATTATACAAAGTTTCATAAAGAATCTAAGTTATTCACTTTCCTTAGTTTCAATACATGTAATTGATTCATTTCCATTAGTTCAGATTTTTCAGTAAGTGTGTTCTAAGAAATTAATTCTTGCTTTAAATGTATCTGGAATAGCACCAGAAGACTCAAAGAAGTTCATCTGTGTAAGTGTGAGATTAATACCACAGTAAATATTCAATTCACACATGGGATGGATACAAACTACAATATAAATGTTCTCTACTTCTTCAAATCTCTTTTTATTAAATCCTCTAAGACACATGCTGAGCAAAAATTAAGGCACTATGTGCAGTCAGCACCATAAATTACTTTTACTTTTCAGTTAGCATATGAAATAGTTTTGCAATTAAATAGAACCTCTGTATTTCTTTCACACAAAGACATAATATAGGTAACTTAGTTTTTCCTTACCTGAATCAACACCAACTGGGCCAAATAATTCATTGAGTTGAAAAGCCAGTTCTGGGGGTAATGCCAATTCCAGACAGTCTATGGTCAGAGATTTGGCCATCCCTGGCATGGGATTCAATATCTCAGTTTTATCTTCTTCATTAACTCCAACTGACAAGCTATTTCCTGCCATTAGAATTTTCTCCATTTCCTGTTCATCTACATTCATAAATTCTTCAGAGTTCACAAATTTCACATAATCTTTTGGAAGATTTTTATTTTTCTTTATTTCCAAAGAGTCAGTAAAGTAAACTTCTTCATTTAATTCAAGATTTGAAGTACTTGATACAGAGTTTAAAATATCTGATAAATTTAAAGAAGAACGCATACCATCTTCAGTCTCTGCCGCTACTAGACTGTTCTCTATTTCACTCACATCTTTAGGGGTAGCGGATTTTAGAATAACTGGAAGAGACTGCTTGAAGCTACATAAACCTGATAGTTCTACCTGGCTGTTAGGAAGTATTTCACTATTACTCTTCAGATCTACAGCAGCATTAGGAAATACATTTGTTATTGATCCAAGCTTTTCAGGAGTTATGGCTCTTATTTCTGCCTGCTCTGAGTTTAACTTTTCAGCATTATAGCTAGATTGTGAATTAATATTACTGATACAGATTCCAGGACTAATTTCTGGCACAAAAGAATTAGAATCCTCTACTGTTTCTCTTTGGCTAATAATTTCCTTCAAATTCAATCCCATAGAAAATGGTCCAACTTGTGATTCATCATATGATTTTTGGAAATTGTCTAATTCAGTATCCTCACATAATTTAGTTTCAGAATCCAACAGAAGACTTGTGGCCCAAATAATATCTTTATTACACCTTTCATATAAATCTTTTAAGGCTTCTAATGAAAAAGATCCAAACAGCTTACAAAGGATGTTAAGATTTTCAGATTCATCAGCACTGGTAAGTTCACTTTCTTCAACATACGTGCTTTTATCATACATTACCCTATATGGAATTGTCTCTTGAACATTTGACTTTGTGTTAATATTGAAAGCTTTTGGTTTAAATCCATCTAATCTTCCTATTAATACTTTGATAGAATCTGAAACACTGATTTTATTCTTTTCTATTTTCCATAACAGAGCAAAATCCTGTGGTTCAGTCTGGGTACATGTGCCTACTTCTATTCCGGGGACTCCTCTAGGCATTTCCCCTGGAAATTCAGCTAGAATTTCTGGCCCTACCACTCCAGTAATGGTTGCTGTATTACTAGTGAAAGTTAGAGGCAATGTGTGCTGCCCATGAATCATTTTACTTAGATAAGTTTGATTCTCCTGGGTCATTTCACTGGGTATCATGTCAGCACTTTGTAGAGTGGAGCTCCCCAACAATTTTAGTTCTTTAGGGCATGTGCCCCAACAGGCTTGTGTTGTATATAAGGATATTTCATTCATATTATCATTAGTTCCAAATTCTAGGTTGGGTTCACTTAAACCAGCCTTTGGCATTTTTGATCTATGCTCTCTCTGAGCTAAAGAATCAGATGAAGGCCAGTCACCCACAATATTAAATGAGTTTTTGTCAGGATTTTTATAAGTATCATATTTACAGCTATTGAGAAATTCTGAAGAATCATCACATTGCGACTTCCTGCCATCATCTACACTTTCATATGGAGATCCTTGTTGTTGGATATGATCTGTAATCATGGACACACTATTATCTGATACTTTGCGTGACTGAGGGCGACTATACTTTTTGTCACTTTGTATAGATGAAGCTTTTTCAGATTTTCGGTTCCTTTTTGTTCTCTGACCAATAGTCTTATCAACTGGCCAATCACCAACAAAATTCGATAGCTCATGTCTTGGAAACTTTTCTGAAGGTGATTTGCTTTTTTGTTTCCCAAAGGCCTTTTTCTTTACTGTTGTTCTTTCTTCTAATATTTCACCAGGTGAAGATTTTTCATTTTGAAGTGGTCCAGTATTTGCCAGATCGCAGTCTTGATTATTTTCACCAGAGCAAATACTTGGTGATACTCTATCTGCATCAGTTTTAATACACTGTTTTTCAGATGTCATTTCTACTTGCTCTTCTTTTTCTCTCTTGTCTGCTACTTGAACTTTGCTTCCAGAGTCTGAAAGATAGATGTGTGCAGCTTCCTGAATGAACTGACTCTGAGTGTTATGATGTATACCACTTATTTCTTTCCTTCCTTTGCTTATATCTGCATGGGGGAGATATGTAATATTCTCAGGCAACACCGTTTCTTTGGTCACTTCAGGATTCTTTTCTTCAATTAACTCTAGATGCTTCAGTGATGAGGATAAAACATTTTCTTCTTTTTCAGAGGTAATATCTTCATTGTCTCTTGGACTGTAAGATATTTTTTAAAAGTATTATAAGGAAGTTTCTTAGTGTTGGCATTAATACCATGATTTAAGAAGTATTCGACTGAAAGACAGGGCACTTACCACTTATTCTAAAAAATTCTAAAAATAAACTACATTAAAATTATAAAAGCCATGCTAGGGATATAGTTCAGTGATGAAGTGCTTGCCTAGCATACAGCAATTCCTGCATTTAATCCCCTGTGTAACACCAAAAAAAATTTTTTTTTTCTTTAAAACAAAAGCTAATGTTGATCTTCCCTAATATACTATGAACACATTCATTTGTTGTAGCCTCAAACACTTAGCTAGCATGAGGCTTAACACATCTGAAGCAAATTCTTTGAACTGAATAATAAACACGAGATTTTTCAGTAAAGGTATTCATTATGCACTAAATATTAAAGTCAAGGATGTAAATTTGTTCCCAGGAGAGCATACCACCTCCCCAGCTTCTTTCAAACCTATTTAAACTTAGCATATGTAAAACTAGGTCTACCTCTATATCTATCTGTCATGCATTACTAAAGCAGCTTCATTTACAAAGTCACAAAGAGCCAACCAAGATGATTTACATGATTAAAAGAAATTAGAGAAAGGGGAAGAGATTTCATTTGAGATGGCATCTGTTAAATGTTTTAAAATCATGCTTGATGTTAATTTCAGACTCAGAACACTTTTGCCTAATCTTACACTTTGAACTTCAGTGATTTTTCCTTATTTAATTTGTCCATTTATCCTCCTTTCTTTCTTTATTCTAGGAACCCTCAAAGTCCCAACTCTCCCATGAAGCCTTCCTAAGTGGAATCATACCAGACATTCATTGAACTTTCTATGTGCCAGATTCTATTCTTTACAGTATCCTATGAGGAGAGTGTTGTTACTGTCATTTAGTAATAATGAGATAAAGTAGAATTTGTGATCTATCAAAGATTAGAGCTTTGGGATTTGGGCCTAGGAAATATAGCTCAAGTCCATGCTCTTAACCAACCACTTTGCAATACCATTTCTCAATTAAAAATCATTTATGAGTTTTCTCTTCTCCACTCCCAACTCCCTTTGGGGGGGGGGGGG
>NW_026000108.1:31117341-31166362 GCF_001458135.2 Marmota marmota marmota | reverse complement strand
GGGGGGGGGGGGGGGGCGGGGGAGTACCAGGGATTGAATTCAAGGGCACTCAACCACCAACCACTGAGCCACATTCCCATCCCTATTTTGTATTTTATTTAAAGACAGGGTCTCACTGAGTTGCTTAGCATCTCGCTGTTGCTGAGGCTGACTTTGATTCTCCTGTCTCAGCTTCCTGTGCTGCTAGGATTACAGGTGTGCACCACAGCACCTAACTCCAACTTCCTTTCAACAGAGCCTCTCCATCTTTTATCATCATAAAATATGCATAATTAAGACCTCTACATATATCTAGGTTCTTCTTTACTCACTTATTTATCAAATATTCATGTACTATAAATACTTAGTAGAATCAGTACTGACATGGTTTGGCTAAGTGTTCCCCAAAGGTCATGAGTTAACCTTAGTTCTCTGAGTGGCACTACTAAGTAATATGGAACATTCAGAGGTGAGAAGGCAAGGTTTTTGTTGTTGTTGTTGTTTTTATTTTATTTTTTAACCATACGATTTATTTTTATTTTTTTTTTTAGTCATACATGATACCAGAATGTATTTTGACATATAATACATACATGGAATGTACATACATCAATCATATTGTCTATTCTATTCTGCTGCCGAGAAGGTAAGTTTAACGGGATATTTCAAGTACACACCAGAGTATGTACTTGAACGAGATTGTGGGACAGCCCCCGACCCATCCTTGACTCTTCTTCCTCTTTTGCTTCCTGGCTATAAGGTAATCAGTTTTGCTCCTCCACACAATCCCACCATGATAAACTGCCTCACCCAGGGCAAAAGCAATAGGGCAACCAAGCCAAAAGTAAACCTTTTCTGTTCATTAGATGATTGTCTCACATATTCTGTTATAGTGAAAAGGAAGCTGACTAACACAAGTATATCCTAGATAGTAAACTTCCAAAGGGCTACAACATATATAACTCAGTAAAAGTATATCATGAATAACTAACTTTTATGAGACTAGCTTGAAAGAATATTTTCAGTAAAATATTAGAAAATTAAGATGTGATTTGGATATACATAAAATAACAACAGTGAAGAGATAGGGAAACACTGGAATAGTAGAGCACATTACATAAAGAAGACAGATGTATTCATAGTACAATCACAAATTCACAAAACTCTAAATACAATGAAAAAACTTTTATATTATCTTTCACATGAACTTTCACTTCTCTAATTAACCTCAGCTAACTCCAGAGGAGACTGTACCTAAACCCTTAAAAATAACAAAAGTCTACCTCATTTTTAAAGTTAATCAGCAGTAATTTTACAAGCTCCAAAAGTAACCGGTTTCAAAAAATATCATGTTTCAAATTGAATTTTTTTACATAAGGCATTTTAACCTACCTGGAACTTCTATCCTCACAAGAATATGCACATAATTCAATACGTTCAATTTTCTCTGGAACTGAAGAACTCATGATTATTGGCACTGAAACAAAACGTTGATAGTGGTCTAACATTCTTGTTATTTTTTCTTTGCTTATCCCATGAATATTACGCCTAAAAATTCCAGGAAAGAAAAGGTGCAAAGGATATTGGTAATTGATTTTTTTTTTTTAAGAAATATAATGTCTAGGAAAACAATGATACATATACATTTCTCTTTTATTCCTTTTTTTTCCTTCACTATTGGAGATGGAACTCAGGGCCTTGAGCAGACTAGGCAAGAATTCTACCACTGGGCTATTATCCCCATTAATGATACATTTCTAACACATAATCTTAAACTGTTTATTATGATGTAATATATGCTATTTGATTTTAATTTTCATTTTTGTCAGACTTTTTCATAAATTGCCATTTTCTTAATCATCCCATACAATCTTTTCCAAATACCCTTTATCAATTTGTGAAAAAGGAGGTTCCAATAACTTTAAAAGAATTTGTTCTCAAGTCTGCAAAAAATCTCATAAGCATGTGACTGTCATTTCAAGGTATTAACGAACTATTAACTAGCAAGTAACAGACATCACATTATAAAAGTTTCCCCTTGTGCCAGTATGACAGACCAGATGCCCCAAACTGCCCTCCTACTATAATAAAACTAGATCCCAAGTAAATTAAAATGAACATGTTTTATTAAATTTTAAGTTCAAGCAAAGAACAGACTCTGGATATCCAAATATGAAGTTATTTGTGTTTTCACTCATGGTGGCTTATTTCTTCATGTGTTTTTGTTAGTGAGCTCATATTTAGTTGAAACTAAAACATGGAAATCCTTAGCCCTTAAACTAAAGGAGCTTTCATTCATATGGCATCTGGATCTGCATCTGCCCAGGAGGTGAGATGGTTATGCTTTAGTCACTCAAGTGTCTTGTCTTAATGAAAACATGTCAGCTACAACTCTTCTATCCTAGGTTAGAGTCAAGGTTTCACGTCTGAATCCCAGGGCTAATGTTATTGTTTGCCTCTTGGATGAATCTGGCTTTCATATTTACCTACCTCGATCTTGTCTGGTTTCAGATCACAGAGAAGCAAAGAGATAGAAAATATGAAAGACAGGTTAAGAAACATAGAGGACAGAGCAAAAAGGTCTAGTACATATCTAATTCAAGTCCCAGGAAGAGAAGAGAGTGTATGGGACAAAATCAACTTAAAGAAAAATGCCGAAAATTTTTCAGAACTGATGAAAGATACCAATCCCCTGATTTCAGGAGCCAAATTCCAAACAAGATAAAAATAAGAAATCCATACTAGAAAACCAGAACCGAAACTGTCATATATCAAAGACAAAGAGATGATATTAAAAAGCAGCCAGAATGTTTTTAAAAAAATTTTTAAGGTAGTCATCTACAAAGGAACCAACAATTAGAATGACAGACAGCTAAGTTAACAAAAATAGAAATGAGAAGAGAGTTAAATGTCTTAAAAAACAGAAAATAACTATCAACCTAGAATATACAGCAAAAGTATCTTACAAGAATGAAAACAATAAAAGGACTTTCAAATTAAAATTTAAAAAAAAGAGTCTGACACCAAGCATACCTTCATTGTAAAGAAAATTTTTAAAGAAAAAAAATTCAGGCAGAGGGAAATTCCCAGATGAAAGGTCTACAATGCAAGAAAAAAATGAAGCCCAAAGCAATAACTACATGAATAAGTAAAAACAAATGCTGCCAATATATACTAAACAATGATACCATGTAAGTTGGATGGGAAGTAAGTATCATGGTTACAATGTCTTAAAGTTCTTGTACTTATGAAGAAGAAGGCTAAGAAAATGGTTTTAAAGTTTGTATGATAAAACATATCAAGTAACTATCAAAAGAATAAATATAGTGTATATAATCTACAAATTGATAAAGTAAAAAAATGAATACAAAATGTAGATTTAATCAAAAAATTCTAAAATAAAGCATGATAGGAGAAAAAAAACAACTATATAATTTCTTGTGACAGAACAGTCACAGAAAAGGTAAGGTAAAGAGAAAGCACAGTGAGACAGTAAGAAGGATGATCAATTATATGAATAACAAAACCACAAAAATAACTAAGTTTATGAGTTAAAAGCCAAGATGGACGGAATAGAATTTTTAAAACCTGACCATAGCAGTTACGAGAGATACATCTAAACATAAAGACATTGAAGGGTTGAAAGCACAAGTATGAAAAAAGAAACACTAAAATACTAAAAGGAAGCTGTCATAGTTCTATTAATATTAGACAAATTAAACTTCACAGCATAATTACTATTAAAAATGAAAGAAAAAAATCACTAGAAAGGTATAAAAGTTTCTTTCATTAGGGTGATATCAAAATCTTAAGCACCTATGAACAAATACTCTCAGTATATATATACAGCAAACTTAGGAAGAAGGATAAAGAGAAACTGACATGTTCAACATAATAGAGGAATATATAAACACACCTCTCTCACACTGGGAGATTTCACCATCACTTTCCCAAATACTAATCTATCAGGCAGGAAAAAAAAAATAGCAAGCTATAGGTGATGTTAAGCACCATTAAGTAATAAGCATAATTAATGGATATGCTAACATACTATAACCAGTATACATTCTTATCAAACATGGAATATTTATTAAATAATGACCACTGGGCCATAACACATTTTAAAATATCAAAGAATTAATATGATACAAACCATGTAATCTGATCTCCTATATGTAAATTGAAAATCAATTTTTTAAAAAGGATAACACCTATCCAGAAATTTAAAAACACAGTTCTAAAAACCCAAGAATTAGAGAATAAAATTAACCATATGCAATTTAGAAAACAAATAAGAAAAAAGAAAGCATTATATATTAAAATTCTGATACCAGATAAAGTAGCACACAGGGAAATATATGGCATCAAATGCTCCTATCAGAAAATGACTTGTATGTTCAGGTAATGAAGTTTTAAAAATAACAGAAAAAGCAAAGAAAACAGATATTTTTAAAAAGCAAAGAAGGTAGAATAAAGAGAATCAGAAATTAATTAAACATAAAACAACTTACAATAGAAAAGATCAACCAACCCCAAGAGTTGTTTATTTGAAAGGCTAATAAAATAAAATGTAACAAAAAAGAAATCTGATCTCTAGTGAGAATAATCAAGAAAAAAAAGGAAGATCCTTTAAACATACTAGGGTTGAAAGGAGAAACTTAATTGTTAATGCAGCAGAGATGTAATAAAAGTCTTAATAATTTTGGTGTGATGGAAAAATTTTAATTGAACCTTCTCACAAAGAAAACACCAGATCCAGACAGTTTTATAAGTAAATTTTATCAAATGCCTGAACTTAGATAAACTAGAATGAGAAAAAGAGACAATACTTCCCAATTAATTTTGTGGACCTAAAACTATTGATAGCAGCCAAGGCCAGCCAAAGAAGGAAAAAATGCAGGTCAATCTCACTCATTTATCCGGATGCAAAAATCCTAAATGGACTACAGAAAACCAAATCCAGTAAAGTATCAAAAAGATAATTAAAAAGAAAAATACAGATATGTGCTACAACATGGATGATCCTTGTAAATATTATGCTAAGTAAAAGATGCCAGACACAAAAGGCTATAGTTGTACAACCATTTATATATGATGTCCAAACAGGAAAATCCATAGAGACAGAAAACAGATTAGTGGTTGTCAAAAGGAGGGGGTAACTGCTAGTAATTGCTAGCAGTTACAGGGTTTCTTTTTGAGGAAATGGAGGAATTAGTGGTAATGGTCATGTAACATTGTGAATAGTAAAGTTATGTTGTCCTTTAGTTAGTATTAAAGTTAGTTAAAACTACCAAGAGAAAACAGCATGACCAAAATTAAGTTAGGCCTATCTCTACAGAAATACAGAGAATAAAGCAAAACACATTGTATGTCCATGTCCTAAGTAACATTTTTACTCATCAAGCAACCAAATAAAAAAGTATTATCCTAAGAGGTGAGAGAGTGAAAATACTTGGATGTGACATTTACTACCTTTTCAATCCTTACCACCCCCTTCAACATTCTAACTCTGCAATATAAGAACCTCCCAGTAGCACACAGTTCAGCTGTGCCAAATCCTAGTCAGTTCTCATTTTAGATATTTATGTTACTATTAAAAGGAAATGAAGTACTACTACATAAAACAATTGAAATTTTTTTGACTATAAACACAATTTTAGAAACAAAAAACCTTTATTAAAAATGGAAAAACCCCATAAACAATACAAAATTTGTTATCAGTTTCTAAGTAGCAAAGCTGAAATCTAGTCAATTTTACTTCATTTATCTTCCATAAGAGAAAAAAAAAAATCTACATGGATTTTTCTGTTACTGTCATGAAATGAAATAACAAACATTTTAGGTAGCCTCTAAGTTTTACCTTGCAAGCTCCTTCGGTTTGAATTTCCACCATGTGTCCGGTTCCCGGAAGAGGACCTTATATTTATGTTTTTGAGACTACAAATGAAAAGACAAGAACACTTTAAAACAATTATTTCTATGAAATTATTATATACATTGTTTCTAAACTCATAGCATGTTAAAAAATGAAAGAACCCCAAAGATTATCTGATGGGTATGTTAAACTGATAAAATGCACAATTTATTTGACCCAGCAATTAACTTACAGAAATTTATGTTACTGATAGCCAATATAAGAGAACAAAGATGGATAGATAAACACACACACACACACACACACACACACACACCCCACATACACATATGTTAGGATATCCAGCACTATCATTTGTACTAGTGGAAAATACAAATAACTCAGTGAATATTAACTTGGATTTGGCTAAGTAAATGAAGGTATAACCATAAAATAAAGATATTATGCAGTATTTTCTAAAATTTCACATGTTAATAAAAGAAGTCCTTAATATAAATTGCTAAGAAAATTAAGACAAAGAATTTTTCACTTGGTTACAAAAGAATTATTCATACATTTGTATGTGCACAGAAACTTCTAGAAAGAGTGTCAAAATATATAGAGCATTTAACTCTAAGGAAAACTTCAGGCACTGTTTTTTGCAATTTGAATATTTATCATATATGTGCATAACTTTTATAATTTTGAAACTCTTTTAAGTAATAGTTTATAACATTTTCAAAGCGCTAATATAGGTATAGACTAAGAGCCAACCTCTATACTTGTACACAAGATCTAGCCCCTCTTTCCTAACCAAAAATAACTGAGAAGGGCAATTCTCCCTCTTGTGCCATCAATAAATCTTCCTTCCCTCCTTAATCAATCCCATAAGTATATGAAACTCCATCCAGTTATTTCTCCCATTTTACTCTTGTCTCTACTTCCACTGTCAGCTATATCCCTATTTTCCTGCTCCCTTTTGTTTAAAAAAAAAAAAAGTCTCAAAATTATTACCATCTTTTCTTTCTCTAATTACTCTATTCTAGCCTCTCTTCAGGCCTTACCAATAGGCATCAAACAAGCAAATAACTTCCACATTGAAAAATGCTACGATTCTCAGTTCTCTCTCACTTGACTCTAAGCCACATCTAACACACTTACTTTATGACACACTCTTCTATTTCATACTCTTCTCCGTCTTTTCTATGCTAGCACTTTCTTTTCAGCTAATGATAATCTCCAGTTATACCAGACAAAGACTAACCTTAATGTCACAATTGATTGACTCCTCCTCCTCTATCCCACCAGTACTAGGAATTGAACCCAGGAACTTGCAAATGCTAGGCAAGCTTTCTACCACAAAGTTATATTCCCAGTCCTTTTTGGGTGGAGGACGGGGAAGACAGAATATCACTAAGTGGCCCAAGTTGACCTCAAGATCCACCTCAGCCTCCCAAGTAGCTGGGATTGCAGGTGTGTGTCACATGTTCAGCAGCACTCCTCTTTCTATCATACATCAATCCAATAAAAAATTCAGTTTGCTCTACTTTCAAAACATATCCCCAAATCTATTTTCATTAGTGCATTACAGAGATCCTATAATATTCAGATGTCACTACTCTGTTCAGAGCTCTCTATTATGGACTGAAAGTTTGTCTATCCCCAGAAATCATATGTTGAATCAAAGAACTGCACAATGTGACAGTATTTAGAGATAGGACCTTTAAAGAGGTAATTAAGGTTAAATAGGGCTAGAAAGGTGTGGCCCTCATCCAACAGGAATATAAGACACCAAAGTGCTCTCTCCCTCCATCATGTGAAAGTACAATGAGAAGATAACCATCTTCAAGTCAGGAAGACAGCCTTTATTAGAAACCAAACTTATAGGAGCTTAATCTAGGACTTCTAACCTTCAAAACTGTGAGAAAATAAATCTCTGTTGTTTTAATCTAACTGGTCTATGGTATTTTGTTATGGAAGCCCCAAACTAAAACACCCTACAGATCACTCAAGGTAAAAAAAATGCAAAATCCTTATAGTGATTGAGTCCTTAATAATCGGCCCTGCCATCACCCCAATATTCATTACATCTCCCAATATCCATCCCTTCAATTTTATGACAAGATACCCAAAGTGGTCATTGCTATTTTCTTCCATTCCAAACAGAAAAGCCCAAAAGTCAACCCAGACATGAAACAAGGAAGTAATATAATGTCCTATAATGTGCCTACTCCTATCTCCTCACCTCAGCACCAAATTTCAAACAACTTATTCTACGTCTGGCAATAGGTTGGGTGTCTTATTACCTAAAGGGGTGTCATGTAGCAACACACAAGAGAGAATGTGAATTTTAAAATCTTTTCAACTCTTATATGATCAGGTAAGTGTTATATTATTTGGGAGCATTCTGGCTGCCTTACATCAAGCTTCCCAAAGAGAAGCAATATATATGTTTAAAGCAAAGTAATAAGTTGTGGCAGTTGTCAATAAGACTACTTGACTGCTCCCTAGTTATCCTCAACTCATTACTTAGCTACTTTTTGTGAACGAACAGGCAAAGTGGTAACAGATTGTTCTCTCTGCTCTATTCCACTTCCTGACAGCTCTCTTACCACAAAGTGATCCCCTTCTCTACAGTAATTACTGTATCTACTTTTTGAAGAAAACATGAGTGTGGCACTCCATGATAAGGTGGCATCCTTTATATATTTCAAAGTGCAACTGGGAAGAGCCAAGCAATCAATACAGAAAAATAGTTTCTATATTTTCAATTATTATATAAGAACAAAGGAAAAAGAAAAAATTATAAAAGCCTGAGGCCTAAAAAAAAAAAATCAGAAATTCAGCAAGGAGAGAAGCCTTCTCTATTTTCTACATAGGAAAATAAAGTGTTTAAAACCTTGGGTTTTTCCCACTCCTGGGGATTGAACCCAGGGCCTCAGGAATGCTAGGCAAGCATTCTACCACTGAGCTCTACATCCCCAGACCATTTCATTTTAAGATAGAATCATTCAAAGGTTGCCAAGGCTGGCCTCAAACTTGGGATCTTCCTGCCTCAACCTCCCAAGGAGCTGAGATGTCTAAGAAGACAGCAGGAAGCAAAGGAAGCCCTATGGAGAAATCACGTAAGGTCAAGGGAGATAGTATACTCCTATGATAAACATATTAGCCCAGAAATTAGAACTCCTGGGGCCCAAAAGTAAACCAAATTTCAGCTCCCAGTACCCTAAAATCAAATCTGTTTCCTCTACTGCCCCTACACAGAAAAAAAAAATCTCATTTGTTTTCAAAAGACACAACAATTTTCTTCAGAAGGGTAAAGAATCATACCTTCAAAATAGTACAAGTGCACTAGGTACAGCAAAGGAGACAAACAGAGTCTGGATGTGTTAAGAATATAAAAGAGGAAACACAACACTCATTCACTACAGTAGAAATTGCATGTGCTAATGATGGAGAAATAAACCAAAAAATTACCCCACATTCACAAAAGCTTCATTTATGGATTTACTCAATTAATACATAATTAATATATGCCAAGTATAGTGAGTGCTATGCCCTAAAGATCCAATGACAAATAAAACAATGGTTCTACCCATGAGAATAAATTGATGGCTTAAAGCCAAATCCAGCACAAAAGCCAATATTTGTACAGCTTGGAAACTCAGAATAGTTCTTTACATCCTTAAAGGAAAAAGGAGTAGAAAGGACAAGAGAGGAAGAAACAGAGATTATTTATGGCCCTCAAAACCTAAAATATTTACTGTTACTTTATAGAAAAAGTTAGTCTGATCCATGGCCTACTGATAAAAACTGTATGCTTCATGTTACAAAAGAAGTCTCAACATACTTTATATACAACCAAAAATATGAAAAATTGTGCTATATACATGTAATAAGAATTGTAATGCATTCTGCTGTCATGTTTTTTTTAAATCAATAAAAAAAGAAGTAAGTGAGGGTACTATGGGAGTAGAAAAAGTATCTAACTGGCTTTTAACAAGTTAGTGACAGCTACAGAAGAGATGACCCCAAAGATGGGCAAAAAAGAACAAGTAAATGTAAACCAGGCAAATGAGGTAGGAAGGTGACGTAGGTGTGCTTCAGGCAAAGGAAGAAGGGCTAGGTATTAAGGAGAATTTGGCAAATTTGGCAAATAGATAATAAAGTTTATAGAATTCTGAATTTCTCAGAATAGCTAAAAAAGTTAGTTTTTGGTTAATTTGTAATTTAATAAACATGATCTTTTCATAAAACATATCAAAACAAAAAAACAATCTCAGAAATTAACATCTGAATTACAGAATTTAAAAATTAAATAAATTTACTAGCTTATGGAAAAACCCAGCTGAATTGTTTGTGCTATTTTTCTTATTTTACCAATAACCAGAAAACTCAGAGAAAGAACAACCTGAGATTCTCAAGGGCTTGAGATTTACTTGGGTAATTAATATCCTCCAATGTTTCCAAACACACTATTTTAAACTTAAGAAAACTTATGGTACAAACCAAAGCAACATATGGCTTCATTTCCCAGGCCTGTAGGTTTGTATTGTCTATTATTATTGGTGATATCTTCTTCTCAAATGCTTCTTTAGCTGAAAAATACAATAGAAAATGACAAATCACCTTTAATAATATTAAGTATTATCTTGATTTTTAAAAAATCTGATCTTGTTTACATAATTTGAAAACCATAGACATAACCTAATTTTACTCACTACCTGACTTCTAAATACCACTTTTGAGGACATGCAAAGCTAAAGTACAGGTCAACGTTGAATAATAAATACTGAAGCTATGTAATCAGAAAAAATTATATTATGCAAAAAGACACATGGACTGGACACAGTGGCGCACATCCATGATCCCAGCAGCTCGGGAGGCTGAGGCAGGAGGATTGAAAGTTCAAAAAAAGACAGCATCAGCAACTTAGCAAGGCCCTAAGCCACTTAACAAGATCCTGTCTAAAATAAAAAATAGAAAGGGCTGGAAATATGACTCAGTGGTTAAACGCCCCTGGGTTCAATCTATGGTACCAAAATAAATAAATAAATAGATAAAAACTACATGGTAGGCTATATTAGATTTGGGAACAAAAAAGGACTTTAGTGGAAATGTTAAAATCCAAATAAAGTCTGGAGTTTAATTAATAGTAATGTACCAATATTAATTTGTTTTGATGAATATACCATAGTTATATATAAGATGTTAACATCAAGCAGAAATGGTTGAAGGATACATAGAAGCTCTCTACTAACCTTCCAACTTTTTGATAAATCTAAAATTATTCTAAAACAAACCAAAAAAATCATGTATGTCTCTAAAAAGTACCAAAAAACCCATAAATACGGGCTGGGGTTGTGGCTTAGTGGTAGAGTGTTCACCTAGCACGCGTGAGGCACTGGGTTCAATCCTCCGTACCACAAATAAAGATATTGTGTCAAAAGAATAAAATCATGGCATTTGCAGGTAAATGGATGATGGTGGAGAAGATAATGCTAAGCGAAGTTAGCCAATCCCCCAAAAACAAATGCCGAATGTTTTCTCTGATATAAGGAGGCTGACTCATAGTGGGGTAGTGAGGGGGAGCATGGGAGGATTAGATGAATTCTAGATAGGGAAGAGGGGTGGGAGGGAAAAGGAGGGGGCAGGGGACTAGCAAGGGTGGTGGAATGTGATGGACATCATTATCCAAAGTACATGTATGATTGGGTGTCAACATACTTTATATATAAACAGATAAGAAAAATTGTGGTATATATGTGTAATAAGAATTATAATGCAGAAAAAAAAGTGCATGTATAAAGGCATGAATTGGTGTGAACATACTCTATATGTGTAATAAGAACTGTAATGCATTCCACTGTCTTGTATTTAAAAAAATAAATAAAATCAATAAAACTAAAAAGATATTGTGTCAACCTAAAACTAAAAAATAAATATTTTTTAAACCCCATAAATACATATAAAATATGTAATGATTTGAAATAAAGAAAACATTATGATATACTATTGGGGGGGTTGTTTACTGAGGATTGAACCAAAGGATGCTTAACAACTGAGCTATATTCCCAGCACTTTTTATTTTTTATTTTGAGACAGGATCGCACAAAGTTGCTTAGGGCCATGCTACATTGCTGGGATTGGCTTTGAACTTGCAATGCTCTGGGATCACAGGCATGTGCCACCACGCCTAGCTATCACATACTATTGTAAAGGATTTTTTTATGAAACTAACTTTTTTCTCAAAGAATTAGACCATTCAGGAAATTAACACTGCACCACAACAAGAAAGTCTACAAGAAAATTATTTGTAAATTTTAAATGTTCTGCCAAGTCTCTTACAATTCAATAATGAAAAGACAAATACAAATACTTTAAAATGGGCAAAGGCTATTAACAGACATTTCTCCAATCAAAACTACAAATGGCCAATAAATAGACAAAAGGATGTTCAACATCTTTAGCCACCAGGGAAATGAAAATCAAACCACAATGAAATACCTTCACAATCACCAAAATAACTATCATCAAAAAAACAGATAATAACTATCATCAAAAAAACAGATAATAGGACTGGGGCTGTAGCTCAGTGGCAGAGCACTTGCCTAGCATGCGTGAGGCACTGGGTTCGTTCCTTAGCACCACATAAAAAAATAAACAAATAAAATAAAGGCATTCTGTCCATCTAAAACTACAAAAAAAAATTTTTTTAAAGACAAATAATCATTGTTAGTGAGGATATGGAGAGGCTGAAAACTATTAGTGGCAATGGAAATGAAACAGCTACTTTGGAAAACAGGCTAGAAATTCCTAAAAAGATTTGACACAGACATGCATGTTTACAACAGCATTGTTAATATAGCCAAAAGGAAGCAACAAACAAATGTCCATCAATTGACAAAATGATGAATAAAATGTGACATATTCATATAATGGAAACTTAACTATAAAGAATGAAGTACTAAAAAAAAAAAAAAGTATTAACACGTGCTACAGTGTAGATGAATCTTGAAAACATTATGCTAACTAAAAGAAGCCAATCACAAAAGACCACATATTACATGACTCAATTTATATGAAATATTCAGAACAGGCAAATCTATCAAGATAGAAAATAAATGGAAGGCTTGGAGTTGTGGCTCATTGGTAGAGTGCTTACCTAGCACCTGTGAGGGGCACCACATAAAAATAAATAAATAAAACAAAGTAAAAAAAAAAAAAGAACGTCGGTGCTCAAGAATGAGACACACTTTAAAAAAAAAAAGGTAAACAGAAAAAATAAGGAATGACTGCTAATGGGTACAGAATCTTTTTGAGGTAATAAATATGCTCTAAAATTGATTGTGGTAATGGGTACACAACTTTGAATATTAAATTCTACTAAAAACAATTAAATTGTCCATGTTATGGTTTGGATGTGAGGTGTTGCCCAAAAGCTCATGTGTGAGACAATGCAAGAATATTCAAAGGAGAAACGATTGGGTTGTGAGAGTATTAACCCAATCAGTGAATTAATCCCCACAGGATTACCACCGAGTGGTAACTGAAGTGGTAGGGTATAGCTAGAGGAGGTAGGAATTGGAAGTGTGGCTTTGGGGTATATATTTGTATCTGGCAAGTGAAGACCTCTCTCTGCTTCCTGATCTTTAGCCACCAGGGAAATGAAAATCAAACCACAATGAAACCTCATGTGAGCTGCTTCCCTCTGCCACACTCTTCCACCATGATGTTCTGCCTCACCTGGAGTCCCAAAGAATAGAGTCTAATGTCTATGGATTAAGACCACTGAAACCATGAGCCCCCAAGTAAACTTTTCCTCCTCTACAATTGTGCTGATCAGGTCTTTTAGTTGCAGCAGCGAAAAAGCTAACTAAAACAGTCCAATTTAAATGAGTGAATTGTAAGACCCATAGATTTTTATCCCAATAAAGTTGCTTAAAAGAATTTGGGGGCCGGGGCTGTAGCTCAGTGGTAGAGTGCTTGCCTAGCACGCATGAGGCAATGGGTTTGATCCTCAGCACCATATAAAAATAAATAAATAAATAAAATAAAGGTATTGTGTCCACTTACAACTAAAAAATATTAAAAGAATTTGGGTAGCTGGATGCAGTGGCACACACCTGTAATCCCAGGGGCTCAGGAGGCCAAGACAGAAGGATCATGAGTTCAAAGCCAGCCTCAGCAAAAGAGAGGCACTAAGCAACTCAGTGAGACCCTGTCTCTAAATAAAATACAAAATAGAGCTGGGGATGTGGCTAAGTGGCCAAGTCCTCCTGAATTCAATCCCTGGTATTCCCCCACCAAAAAAAGAATTTAGCCTGTGTTATAAATGTGTTATTTCATCATCTTCATCATCATCATTATTGCTGTGGTTGTTGCTGTAATAAGGCTATGTTGACCCAGTAACATCCTCTTTTATAGACAAAGATACTAGGCCTTGGAGTAAATAAATAATTTGTACAAGGTTACACAGCTAGTAACTGGCAAATCCAGACTTGATTCCCAGTACATTATACTGCCTCTTTTACTTTTAGCTGTGTTCATAATTTCATATTCCTGAGTTCTCACTTTAATTTTTAGCTCAAGAAAGAATATGTAAAAACTTCACAATGCCCAAGGATGCCAAACTCAAGTATCGCCTTCATAGTGCATTTATTATAAAAGAAAAACTAACTAAAATACCATCTGCATGTTTTAATAGAAATTCCCACACATAATTCAAATTATGCAAGTCATTAAACATTTAATAATAAAGTCACCTTCAGTGAATTGGCTGCTGTACTAAAAAGGAAACTAAAGTTTCACCTATGATCATCTTTTAGATTGTTTGAAGAGAGCCATTTTTAGACTATCCTCTATAAAAATTAAACCACTATAGGGAAGATCAATGGTTACAAGGCAAATTCCATTTTAGAAAACAAGAACCAGGGGCTGGGGATATGGCTCAAGTGGTAGCGCGCTGGCCTGGTATGTGCAAGGCACTGGGTTTGATCCTCAGCACCACATAAAAATAAATAAAGATATTGTGTCCACCTAAAACAAAAAAAAAAAAGAAAACAGGAACCAAAGCATACCAGATACTGTAACCTCCTTGAGCAACTGAGATTCAAGCAGAAAAGTAGATTTATTTCTGACAAGATCCCTATGGATTAAATACAACTTAAATGTGCCATACAATATTTCAAGCATTTATGAAAGGTATTTTAATCCTGTGAAATAAAACTATCTTGTTTAACTCTTACTACATACTATGTTTTTGATATGCGATGTCCGCCCAAAAGCTCCTATTAATTCAGGAATGTTCAGAGGTAAAATGCTTGCCTTATGAGATCTGTGACCTAATCAGTCCATCCTAGTTTAAATGGAATGACTACATGGTAACTGTAGCAGATGGGGCATGGCTGGAGGAGGTGGGTCACTGGAGGCATGTCCTGGAAGGGTTATTCTTCCTGTGAACCTCCCTCATCCCATTTCCTGTCCCCCGCCATGATGAGCAACTTTCCTCCACTGGGCCTTCCCCACAATGTGTTGCCTCCTCTTGGCCCAGAGCAATGGAGTTGACCATCTATGGACTGGGACTGAGACTTTTAAAACCATGAGACCCAAATAAACATTTCCTCCACTAAGTTGTTCTTGTCAGGTGTATTAGTCACAATGACCAAAAAAGTTAATAAAGCAATATGTAACATAAGCATGTTAATATAATACTATATATATTATATAATTACAAAATTAAAGTTCACTATAAATTCTTTAAAGTTTTTCAAAATACAAACACTAAGTGAATTTTCTTTTTCTATTACTCTTAATATTACCCAGAATCTTATGTCTATTCTTACCACGATTCTGGTTCCATTCATGTGCTTCTCCTAAGTACTTTACATCGAACTGGTACTGTCCATTTATATAAAAATAATCATCAGTACTAAGAATGACTCCACTTGGATTATCCTCTTGCAAAGTCCTGTGAATGACAAAGGGAGTTATTTTCATTAATTTTCCTTCCAAAATTACAGTCATAATTCAAATAAAAAATTTAACAACTCAATTTACAAGAGTGAAAACATCGTAATATTCAAAGAAATCATACCAAAATCCTCTAAGCATAAGTTTGATTCCCAATAAAACTGGCCTAAGGCAGTTTGCTTATGTAATTTTCAGAAATATTTTTGTTATAAAAACTATTATAATTAACTATAAATGTCTGAAGATTAGTACGTTTTTAATTACCAAGAATATCTGACAACTAAAAATGCTTCAGAGCTCAGTCACAAGCATTCCCCTTGTCTGATCACTTGATACACAATTATCTATTTCACCCACCTTAAGAAGGTCATTTCAAAGCAAGTAAATACTAAGATAGAACTAATATTTAAAAGTAGATGAAGATGGCCAGGCATGGGGGCACTTGCCTATAATCCCACTTACTTGGGAGGCTGAGGCAGGAGGATCACAAATTCAAACTGTCTCAAAAATAAAAAATAAAAAGGACTGGGATGTAGCTCAGTGGTAGAGCATCTCTGGGTTCAATACTCAATAAGAAAGAGGAGGAGAAGGATGAAGAGGAGGAAAAATAGATACAGCTCTCTGCATATTGCTATTAAACAAGTATACCCAAAACATCCAAAATATCATGTTAATAGATTATCAATTTAATCTGTTAAGCAAAATTATACAAACTTAAGATAGCTTTGTGGGTAGGTTTTTTATTCCTAACACCTCTTCTAATTCTGGAATTTACCTGCTATATATTTGAGACACACACAAAAAAGAAACAAAAATTGTAGCCACACTTTGAAAACCCTTTCAATCATTTCCCAGTTCCTCTCCTTCCCTTAACTCATTATCAAAACTTCTAAATCCATCTTCCACCTTCATGGGACAACAAAATTGCTTGAGAGTTTTTGTTTGTTTGTTTGTTTTGGTACTACAGATTGAACCCAGTGGCGTATAACCACTGAGCCATATCCCCAACCCTTTTTTATATTTTATTTAGACAGGGTCTCACTAAATTATTTAAAGCCTCACTAAGTTGCTGAGGCTGGCTTTGAACTTGCGATCCTCCTGTCTCAGCCTCCCAAACTGCTGGGATTACAGGCGTGCACCACCACACCCCACAAAATTGTTTAACTTATCCCTTCATAACCCTCTTTCCAGTAAATCTGAAAGCCCTGTTTTTCCCCTTATTTTTCTTGAGCTCACATACTAGTTTAATGCCGTGGACCACTGTCTCTGAAAAAAACTCAGCTTCTATGTCTCCACACTATCCTACTTATTTCTCTCTTCATTCAAAAAATAATATTCCTACATTGGGACAAGCACTTTTTTCTCTTCCCATTCTCAAAGTATAGCTGCCTCTGATTTTAAAGCCTCTGAAATCTAGTTCTACAATCCTGTCTCACAGCTCTATACCTTTTAAAATATGGTCCTTCATTCTAATTTCTTTCTCAAAATACAATGCTGTGACTTTCTGCAATATATGCATTATTAAATTGTTTTAATTTTGTTAGGTCAATGAGAACAGTCCATGATTTATCTACAGAAGAATACATTTGTAAATGCATGAATAAAATATGTGAAAATTAGGGTCAGGGTTGTAGCTCAGTGGTAGAGCGCTCGCCTAGCACGTGTGAGGCACTGGGTTCCATCCTCAGCACCACATAAATATGAATACATAAAATAAAAGGTATTGTTGTCCACCTACAACTAAAAAAAAAATATTTTTTAAAAATGTGAAAACTACTGAAGTCTAGACAAGTAAAAGCTATCAAAAAACAAGTGAATGGGCTGAGGGCCTGTACAACCTCCTGCCTTTAGATGTTGCAGGCCCGCTCTGTCCCCTCAGCCCGGCGAACACCCACCAAGCTCTAAAGGGAAAAACCTTCTCACTAACCATGGGATGACCTCAAAGCATCATCCCCCTCAGCAACCCTAAGTTGACAGAGGGAAAATGTCACAGCACTGCAACCATTTTCTCTTTCTCTTTCAACATTCATTCTTTTGTACTCAGGATACAAAAAAAAAAAAAAAAAAAAAAAACCTGGTTTGTGCCACTCCCTTCAAAAAGCTCTGTAAACTTTGGGACATGGCATATTATTTGATTCTTAGCCTTAGTGACCTCTCCAGGCACCAAAACTGAAACCCGGCCCATTTTAATGTTCTGTTACAACAGTAATTAATACTGTCACTCTTTTTTATTCCTTTCCAACTCAAACTTCAGGTTTTGTTAATTTTCACTCTTCCAAGGTTTATATAGCTTATATTTGCCTGTAATTATAGTTCCCACAATAAAAGAAACATTTTTTACTTCAAAAGAAAAACAACTGAGGGCTGGGATTGTGGCTCAGCGGTAGAGCAGTCACCTAGCACGGGCAGGACCCGGGTTCGATCCTCAGCACCACATAAAAATAAAAGCATTGTGTTGTGTCCATCTACACCTAAAAAATAAATATTTAAAAAATAAAAAAAGACGGGCTGGGGATGTGGCTCAAGCGGTAGCGCGCTCGCCTGGCATGCATGCGGCCCGGGTTCGATCCTCAGCACCACATACAAACAAAGATGTTGTGTCCGCCGAAAACTAAAAAAAAATAAATATTAAAAAATTCTCTCTCTCTCTCTTTAAAAAAAAAATAAATAAATAAAAATAAAAAATAAATAAAAAAAGAAAAATAACTGAAATGAGCTAATAAAACACATTCCACAGATAACTATGCATACTCACTAAGACTAAATGTACCCAGGACCAAACAGAAAAGACCCTCCCAAGAAAAGAGGGTAAACAATGAAAAACTTGGAAAGAAAAAAAGTATAGGCAAATAAAATGTTAGGAATAAATCTCTTGTCATTTAAAAGCTAAGGGAAGGGAAAAGGAACTAAGAAAATAGTACTTTTTTTTTGGTACCAGGGATTGAACTGAGCGGTGCTTAACTACTGAGCCACATCCCCAGCCCATTTTATTTTTTATTTTGAGACAGGGTCTCAATGAATTGCTTAGGGCCTTGCAATCCTCCTGCCTCAGCCTCCTAAATCAATTATAGGCACGCACCATTGTATTCAGAGAAAACAGTACTCTTGAAGGAGTGCCACTGGAACCATAAAAGGCTACTTCTAACACTGACTCTGGTCACCCAGGCCAAGGCACACACCACCTAACTTAACTACAAAATGAACAAAAATGGATATGAGAAAATAGTTGAGAGTACTGTTTTGCAATAAATAAATCACAGAAAATTTGAAGTTCTTTTACTACCATTGTTCATCCCTTATGCTCTACCTTGAAAGCACACATTTCTAAAAATATAATTTAACAACATACTAGAATCTCAGACTCCCTACTACCAGTAGAATTCATGTATTTAAGACTTCCTTTCCATGAATGCAAAATTAATTATGGTTGTTTAACTCCATGATCAAAGTTGAACTCATCTTTCTCCCACTCAAATTAACTCTCCTCCACACAAAGTTATTCCTGTTGATTTCACAAGGTCAAAATATTGGAACCAGGGCTGGGTTGTGGCTCAGTGGTAGAGCACTTGCCTAGAACACGTGAGGCACTGGGGTTCGATCCTCAGCACCACATAAAAATAAATAAATAAAAAGTTATTAAAAAATATATTGTAACCATCTTAATTTTTTCTTCTATTCTCTCAAAGGTATTCTGAGAGGAAATTTTCCAATAAAAATTTCTAGAGAAAAAAAGTGTTATTAGCTACAAAGTTCAAAAAAACAAGTGGAAAAAAAAAATACCTTAGGAGTTACTAAACATCTCCATCAAGCAAAGCATTTTGCATATTCAGATTATCTGTTCAGAATCATGCATAATACTTCTTAGAATTCAATTGAAACCTCGTACCTCGCCAAAAAAGATTTTCCTGATCCCGGAAGGCCTCTGAGAAGAACAAGAACTAGTCCAACATATGATGTTGTCTTCTTTCTTACAACTTGAGAAACCGGAGTTTCTTGTACTTGATAAGCACTTGTTCCCTCTTTGTTTCTCCATACCTTTGTTGGGGAAGTGTGAGAAATGATCGAGGGTGGAAATGTGTAGTTGACGGGTCTCCAGTGTGCAGCTGTGGTTACAACAGGAGCCACAAACCCATGGCTTCCTTGAAAGAGGTCAAAAGCAGGAATCATTGGATTCCACATTGGTGGAGGTGGAGGAGGAGGAAGCAGTAAAGGGAGAGGGGTAAGTACTGGGCAGTAATTCATATCCTTCCCCTTTGGTGGTAGTTCAGTATGTTTGTGTGGCTTGAAATTGAACCCTTCAGAAGGTACAAAAATATCAGAGACAGAAGTAGACCTCTGATTCCCACCAGTATCTGGCAAATCACACCCTGAATTTTGCACAGGAAGGTTTAAAGAAGCTTGAGGTTCATTAGCATCCAAATTTACAGAGGCTTCGGAAAGTTGAGCCTCAACACGCTCAGATTCTAAAAACTCGCTCTGTCTCTGATTGAGATTGCTACAACCCATGATAGAGTCATTTGTTGGATTTAAAGAACTACTGAGATGAGAATCTTCTTGGTAATCATCTTCCAAAGCCAAAGTGTTATCCTTTATAAAACTTCTGGACCCATTCAAAACTGAATGTGAAGTTAATGGGTTTGAACTTACTGTAGAGACAGAATTTTCTAAATTCTCACTGTTGGAATCCATATTTTGCATAGAATGGACAGGAGTCGTACTACTTGAATGTGAATTTATAAACTTACTTGGGTCATTAAAACTATTAACATCTTGCAAAGGCAAAAATGAGTATACTTGGTCATCAGGAGAAGAGTTCAATTTCTCAAAAGCATTCTGTATTAAGGAATCCAAGTCTTCAGTCAGCTGCATATCCAGAAATGAATCCATCTTCGAATCTTCACTCTCTTCTTCAAGAGGACACTTCTCCATTATTTCACTTCCTGTTTCAACTGGCTGGTTCTCAGAAGCAACAAAGTTTTGTGCAGATGATCCTTCTATCTTGGCATCAGAGGCAGACAATTCTAATAGACAATCCATGGCATTTTCAACTGTACAACAAGAACAACAACAATAACAACAAAAAAATACATATAGATGTTGAAAAAGTAAGACATGACTTTATTAAAATCCAAGGAAAATACTGGATTTTGCCTTGAAAGGAATATAGAGAAATTTATATATATATTCAAGTCATCTTTTAGAAATTAATTTTTTACTAATATAACAAAGACTGCATTACTGAAGAAGTTTTAATAATGGAGACATGCAATGCTGTTCTTTCAGACAAATAATAAACTATCATCCAGTATATAGTCTTCAATTAAGTTGTTGAGTAAAAGTATAAATATGTGGAATAGTATGTATTAGGGTTATTTATAAAGGTCCTAAATTCAGTTGATTTATTCAACAATTACCTATTGCATGTTATTTTAAGTATTGCATATTTAAGTACATATTCTAGTAAGTCTAATTTATAAAGACCATACTACAAATTTCACTTAATACAAAAAAATTTTTATGATCATGTACTACATATCAGAAATACTTTTTAAAAAAACAAATAAGAGTCTTTACTACTTCAAAGGATTTTGCAGTTTAATGGAGATTGAGGACAATTACATTAGAAAATAATTATATCATACTATAAATTAAATAATGCATCGTTTTGAGAGTGTACAAATGCCACAGCAGTGTTCAGGAAAGATTTTACATAAAGGGATATGTAAACTGGCACTTGAAGATTAAAAAGCAGTTTGCAAAATGGGAGGAAAAGGTAAGCCAAGGTTGAAAATACAAAGCATGTTTAAAGTATTGAGAGAAGTTGGTTGGAGAGAGTGAGTACTCAGCAATATGTATGGTGGAAAAGAAAAGAAGATAAAACTGCAAAGGGAGATGGGATAAAATTGAGAAGGGTCTTATATGGCATGCTAAGAAATATTAATTTTATTTTTTAAGGGAACTTGAAAAGAAACTGATAGTCATAGCATTTGGGCTAGAAGTTTTATACAAATCACCTCACTGAATCCTCGAAGAATACTATGAGGTATATGAAGACATCTATGGAAATAGATGAAGACAATGAAGCTCAAAAAAGTATACCAACTCGGCTCAAGTCACACAGATAGTAAGTGACAGAGCCAGGACTGGTGTGTCTGACTCCAATGCTGAGCTCTTTTTGTAATAACAAATGAGCAACCATTAGAATTTTTAAGTATTTAGAAATGGGGATGTAGGTCATGGTAGAACACTTGTTTAGATGCATTAAACTCTGGATTTGATTCCCAGCACCACAAGAAAAACTTTTAAGCATCTAAAATTTGGGGTTTGTTTTTGTTTTTGGGTTTTTGTTTTGTTTTGTTTTGTTTTGTTTTTTCCTTGATTTGTTTTAAAGAAGATTAATGTGGAAATGGCACAGCACAGCAGGTAACAGCTCTGGTCTGGAGTCAGAACACCTGCATTTAAATTCCTACTTGCTGGCTACATCACTTTGAACAAGTAATTAGCTTCCCTAAGCCTCAAGTTTCTCATTTGTAATATTGGGATAATAAAAGTACCTACCTCATAGGTTGTTGTGAGGACTAAATGAGATAATCCATGAAAAAGTGCTGTGCACAAGGACTGGCACCTAGTAAGCACCCAATTAATGTTCCCTTAAGAAGAAAAACAAAGAGGGATTGGAGGGGGCAAACCTGGCAGAAGGATCAATCAGGAAATCACATTAATACTACAAAGGCAAGAAGCCCTAAAAATGGAAAAAAGGGAAAAAAAAAAGAAAGAAAAAGAAAGCAAATATAAGAGGTATTTCTATGAAAAAAATCTACATGATAGAAAAACCAGAAAAGATCAACTTAAAAAACTAGCATGTATATAACAACAACAACAAAAAAAAGACAGCATTAAGTAAAAAGAAATACAAGACCAACATAGATCATTATCAAACAAAAAGAAAAGTCTTAAACAGAGTGTTGGAAAAAATTTAAACTATAGTAGAAAAACAAACAAAAATATGAATGGACAATAAATATAAGAATGTAAGAATTAATGAAAAGTCATCTATAAAAATGTTTACTATTTCTCTTTATTAAAAAAACACAAATTAAGGTACAATGTATTACTATTAAAATCTTAAAACAATTCTACATAATGCTGAAGAGGCTGTGGTGAAAGGGCTACACTTATTCAGTGCCAGTGGTATTACAAACCTGCATACCTCATTGGTGGGCAATTTAAGCAGTGTATTTCCAAGGGCCGAAAACTGCTCTTACCCTGTGACGCAGAAAACAAAACTTTGGGACTAAGAAAAAAAAGCCAAAAGAAAGAAAGAGGCTATTTTTACCAAGGTGTTCTTCACAATGTTAATTATTCAAGAGAAACTTAGATAAATAAGTTACAGCACAATTCCTCACTGGAGTACTGGAAAACTGCTGAAAATAAACAAAAGGTTGTAGAACACTGAAAAACTGTTTATGTCATATTAAGTTTAAAAAGCAGAATATAAAATGTCATCAATGCTATTATTCAAACTACTGAACATATCAAATGTTTATAACAAGGTCCTCTGAAGATCCTGAAAAAGAGAAATAAGTTATTTGTTAAGATATAGGATAATATAGTTTTCTTATGGTTTCCTGCTCCTATGTTAATGTATATTCAACAAATTTTAAAGACACCAAAATTAGGAAATAAATGTTAAACTCACTTACAAAACTACACACCATCATTTCTGAGCACCAAGTGTGTTGTAGAAACCTGGTTTTCTGCACACATACCAAAACAGAATAGGTAAAATATGCTCACATCACAGTTCACACAATGACTAAAAATGGAAGTATATCATGTATTATCAAAACCTTCAAATCTTCATTTTATACTAATCATGGTCAATAACAATACTAAATATCATCAAGTAATTTATTCATCCAGTCAACTTTATACAGTCCCTCAGTCTGCAAACATACTTCTAAACAATTTATTACAAGTTATTAATAATTTACTAAGACTTCACCAAAAAAAAGAAAAAAAAACTCAGTCCTCAACCAAAAAGTCCTATAAGATATATGCTATTATTTTTTTATTAACAGATTAGAAAACAAAAGACTTAAGAGAGGTCAGCAGAACTGAAATGCAACCCAGGCCTCTTGAGTCCAAAGCCAATGTTCTGAAACAACACTACTTGCCTCAATTCTTATTATTCAGCTCTTATTTCTGTAATTATAAAAAATTACCTAGTCACTCAATAAATATCTGCTAACTTCTATTATGGGTCATTTGCTATTTCAGGGGTTAGGAATATAGAAGAAAAATTAAAAGTTTTTAAAATCTCTGTCTTCATGGAGCTTACATTCTAAGACACTGGCTCTCAACCACATATAATTTTGTCTACCAGGGGACAAATGACAAAATAGGGAAATATTTGTGATTGTCACAACTAGGGGTTGGGGTGCTATTGGCATCTAGTGAGTATAGGCTAGGGATGCTACTAAACACCCTATAATACACAGCAGAACCATTTACAATGAAGAATTATCCAGTCCAAAATGTCAACAGTGCCGACCTGTTCTAAAGGAAAGATAAAAAAATAAAATGAAGAATGATATCTATACATGCATCTTACATCTAGAACTGTGCATTTCTTAAGAGGAGAAATTTTGCTTTATTCTTCTTCATATTCCTCACAATACCAAACGTAGTACCTTGCCCATGGCAGGTGCTTAGAAAATGATGAACAAAAGGGAAATAGGACAGTTACTTTACTATATTACTACCGATCATGGCATATATATGAAGTCTTCTTATAAGACGCAAAGGGTTCAAACTGAACTTTTTCTCACCTTTGAAATCACATTCAGAAAGCATCAAATACACTACATCAGGATCCAGATCAGAAAACATCTCTGAGATACTGGTGAAGAGTTCTTCCTGATCAGTGTTTGTCTCACACACGGAAGGAAGGGTAGTGGTTGACTCCTCATGACTAGCAAGACTGGATACGACAACTTCCTTAGAGTTTGCAGTCTTCTGAATAGGATTTCCCCCAAGATTTTTCCTTTTCCTTGGCATTCTGACTTCCAAAACTAAAATTTTTCCCTTTTTTAAAAAAATTTAAGATGTTTGATATTAAATCATAATTCAAAGAAAATAGCGTTAAAAATCTTGCACAATCCAGTGGTAATAGGACCTAAAATAGAAAGCAAGTAAAAACACTCAGGCTATGTAGTTATATTTCTAAAACTGGAAAGACATTATTATTTATGCTAAGAAAGTACCATCGACTCTGGCAGCAAAGCCAAAAAATAGTCGAACAATTTCTCTGTCCAAAATATTCCAGTTTTTCCAGAATTGAACATGTTAAATAAAAATTAAGATATTAACAAACGTAATGTATTTCAGAACAGTGAATACACTGTGTGAAACACAGTGACTACACTGTTTTAATACCATTATTTCATTTTAAACACATAAAACAGCATCCATAAACACAATTATGATGCCTATTGAAACTACACTCAGATGTCTCTAATAGGCATCATAAACATGTCCAAAACTGAGTTCCTAATCAAACCCTTTGAACCTGTTCTTCCCAGTCTTTCCCATCTCTGTTAATGTAACTCTATCCTTCTCATGTCATAAATCTTGGAATCATCTTTGACTCTTCTCATCCCACATCCAACTGGTAAGCCAATTTTGCCAGATACAACCCACAAAATGTATCCAGGATGTGATCATTCTTTACCATCTCCACTGCTACCACCCTAGATTCAGCTATCTCAGACTCTCCCCTGGATTAATCAGACAAATCAATCTCCCTGCTTCCACTCTTGTCCCTTCAGTCTACTTAGCACAGCAGGCAGAGTGGCTCAATTAAACCCTAGGCTGGATCATACCCCTTTTCTCCTATACTATCCACCAGCCTCCTGTCTCAAGATGAAAGCAAAAGCCCTTAAAATGGCCTTAACCCAGACACTTGTTACCTCTGTACTGTCATCTCCAGATCCTCCTTCCCTTGCTCATGCAATTCCAGACACACTTAGCATCCTTGCTTTTCTTCAAACACATCAGCCATGCTCCCAAACAGGAACATTTACACCTTGGTTCCTAATATCTGAACTACTTTTTACCCCAGGTACTTTTAAGATATATTTCCTCACCACCTTCTTATCATTACTCAAATGTTACCACCTCAGAAACTCAAGTCCTCTAATTCCTTCCTCTTGTTGATTTTTTTTGCCTAAGACTTATCTTCTAACATGGCATATGTTCTATTAATACTGTGTTTACTATCCACAATCCAGTAAAGTGTAAGCTCCACAGGGCAGTGACTCATGTATTGGGAATAAAACTACAGAGAATTTACTTGTTTTCTCTGCTTGGATGTAGTCAATAAACACTTCAGATTTAACATATTTTCCCCAAAATCCACTCTAACTATCTGGTCTAACTACCATCATCTACCATTTTTGTCTCCTAACTAGTTAGGACTCTTGTCCTAACTGGTTAGCACCCTTGTCCCCTAAAGTCTATTTTCAACATACCTGCCAGAATGATCTTTAGACAACCTAAGTCTAATTGAATCAGGATCTGTTTTAAATTCAAGTTGTTCTCCATGTCACTTGGAGTAAAAGCTAAAGTTCTTTCAATGGCTTACCTCCCTGCTGACTCTTAATTTACTCTTCCCCAGACATTTGCATTACTAACTCCCATACTTCCTTCAAGTCTCTGTTCTAGTATCATATTCAATGATTTTTTTCTAATTGTCCAATTGAAAATCAAATACCCCACTCCCTCTGCCCCAATCTCCTCCCTTCCTGCTGACCACCCATTGCCCTTGTCACCTTCTAACATACTATAAAATTTACCTTTTAATTAAATTTGTGTCATAGGCTCTCCACCTTCCAGAATTGCACTGTCAATATGGCAGCCACCAGCCACATGTGCCTATTTAAATTTAAATTAATTAAAATTAAATAAAATTACACTTTTATATCTTAGATATAAGTAGAATGCAAAGAAATTACCAGAGACAGAAAAAAGAGTAGGTAAATAATGATAAAGGATCAATCCACCAGGAAGACATAGCAAGCCTAAATGTCCACATACTTAATAAGAGAGCTACCAAACAGATAAAGAAAAAAACTGATAGAACTGGAAAAAAAAAAAAAAAAGACAAATTCACTGATTCAATACTGCTCCAGTAACAATTTACACAATTAGACAGAAAATCCCAAAGATACAGAATTCAACAATACCAACAATTAAGAAATCTAATCAACATTTCTAGAACATTCCACCCAACAACAGCAGAATATAAATTCTTTTCAAATGCCCACAGAACAACTACCAAGGCAAACCATAACTAAGCTACATAACAAATCTTACCAAATTTAAAAGAACTGAAAACATACAATTTGTTCTCCACATAGAATCAAACTAGAAGTCAACAAGTCAAAGGATAACAGAAAAATCTCCAATTTGGAAACTAATATTCTTCTAAATAATCCATGGATCAAAGATGAGGTGTAAAGAAAAAATTTTAAATACACTGAACTGAATGAAAATGAAAATATATTATATTGAAATTTGCAGCACACAGCTAAAGCAGTGATGAAGGGAAATGTATAGTGCTAAATGCATACGTTGGAAAAGAAGAAACACCTCAAATCAACAGATATGCCCCCATCACAAGAACCTAGAAAAAATAGAAGGAAATGAAAAGATAGCAACGAAAACAAGAGAACAACAGAGAAAATCAAATTTTAGAAGTACAAACTAGTTAATTAAAATAAATACAATCCACAACCCTCTAGCTAAAAGAGAGAAAACACAAATTATCAATATTAGGGTTAAAAATGGAATATCATTACAGACCCTGAAGATATCAGTAGACTAGTAAACTACAAACATTTATACACAGAAGACCAGTCTACCGTAACACACTCAATAGATAAAAGACTTATAATTTACCAGGCGTGGTGACACATGCCTATAATCCCAGGAGCTCAGGAGGCTGAGGCAGGAGGATCATAAGTTCAAATCCAGCCTCAGTAACTTAGCAAGGCCTTAAGCAATTTAGTGAGACCCTGACTCCTAATAAAAAATAAAAATGGGCTGGGGATATGACTCAGGGGTCAAGCAGTCCTGGTTCAATCCCTGGTACCAAAAAAGAAGGGGGGGAAAAAAACAACCTATAATTTTTAGTTAAATTTAATTCACAATTTTAAAACTAAATACACACACACACACACACACACACACACACACATATCTCAGTATTAAATGAAGAACTCTTAACAAACATTTTTAAGAAAACTCAACGTGATTTCTACACAATCTCTCCTAGGAAATAAGAGGAAGGAACACTTTCAATTCATTTTATGAAGTTAGAACTATCCTGATACCAAAACCAGAGGCTGGGGATGTAACTTGGTGGTACAGCTTGCCCTGCACACCTGAGGTCCTGGGTTTGATCCCCAGCAATATCAAAAAGAAAAAGCCAAAACCAGACAAAGTCAAAAAAATACATACCAACTTCCCTCATAAATGTAGATACAAAATCGTTAAGAAAACATTAGCAAATAAAAGTCAGCAATATGTTTTAAAAAATTATATACCATGAAGTTTATTCCAAAGATGCAAAGCTGGTTCAATATTTAAAAATTAGTGTAATCTACAATATTAACAGGTTAAAGAATAAAAATTAAACTATATCAATCAATATTGGAAAAAGTCTGACAAAAACCAACACTCATTCATAATTTTTAAAAAACCTACCAGAAAAAAAAAAAAAAAAAACAGAAATAGAGGAGCACTTCCTCAACTTGATAAATAACATCTACAAAAAACCTACAGTTGGCTGGGTGGCCAACCGTAGTAGTATGGTGGCCCATGCCTATAATCCCTGCTATGGTAAATGAGGCAGGAGGGTAGCAAGTTCAAGGTGAGACTGAATAACTTAGCAAAACCCTACCTCAAAATAAATTTTTTAAAAAGTTTGGAGATTTAGCTCAGGGGTAAAGGGATTGCCTAGTTTATGCAAGGTCCTGGGTTTGATCCCCAATACCATCATCCACCAAAAAATTTAAAAAAAAAATAAATTTAAAACCCTAGAGTTAACATTATATCTAGTGATAAAATACTAAATGCTTTCCTCCTAAAAATCAGGAACATAGTAAGAATATTCACTCTTACCACTTTTATTCAATATATTGCTAGAAGTTCTAGCTTGTAAAATAAGGTATAAAAAAAAAAGAAAAGAAGCATATATAGATCAGAAAAGAAGGAATGAATCTGTCCCTAATAAGAGATGATGTGGTCATTGAGGAATCTACAAAATATCCAACAAATAAGTTTAGCAAGGATGCAAGACAAAAAGAAAGAACACAAAAAATACAACAGTTACCTCTCCTAGCAATGTACATGGTTGCAGAATATTCACAGTCACTCCAAAAAACTATGAAATACTTAAGTACAAATCTAACAAAAGAAATGCAGAACTTTTATGCTGAAAATTACAAAACAGGGATGAAAAAAAAAAACAAAGATCTAAATTCATGGCAAGACAGCATGTTCATGGACTGAAATGCTCAACATGGCAAAGATGTCAATTCTTCCCATATTCATATACAGGTTTAACACAATTTCTATCAAAACTCAAGCAAGACTTTTTTTTACAAACAGACAAGATTATTCTAAAATTTATAAGAAAAAGGAACTACAGCTAGAATAATTTTGAAAAAGAATAGAGTGGGAAGGGATCAATCAACCTTATTTCAAGAGTTCATAAACAGATACAATAATCAAGTCTGTATGGTATCAGCAGAGTAACAAATCTGGGAATAGAATAGAAAACCCCAAAACGGCCAACATATATATGCCCAACTGGTTTTTGATGAAGGTGCAAAAGAAATTCAATGGAAAATATACAGCCTTTTCAATAAATGATACTGGAACAAGCAGACACTTAGAGGCAAAAAATATAAAGCTTAACCTAAGTCTCAAACTTTACAGAATAATTAACTCAAAATAGATCACAGATTTAAATGTAAGAAATAGTGGGGTGCTGTGGCGCATGCCTATAATCCCAACTACTGGGAGAATCAGGCAGGAGGATCACAAGTTTGAGGCCAGCCTCAGTAATTTAATGAGATCTTACATCGAAATAAAAAAATAAAAAAGGCTGGGAGACTGTGGCTCAGTGGTAGAGAGCTCTGGATTCAATCCTGAGCACCACAAAAAAAAAATTAATTAATTAAAAACTGATAATTTGCAGTTCAAAATAAAAATTTGCTCCATGAAAAATCCTTTTAAAAAAAGAAAAAAAAACTCTCAAGAGGATAAAAAGACAAGCTACATACTTGAGAAAGAATATTTACTTACTACATGTATGACAAGGAACTAATATCTAGAATACATAAAGAACTCATGAAAATTTAACAGCCAAAATTAACAATTCAACTAGAAAATCAGTAAAAAGGGAGAAAATGTTATATGAAAGAAGCATACAAATGGCAAATAAGCAAATAAACAACCTTTGATGTCATTGGCCATTAAAAAATGCAAATTGAAACTATAATGACATATTACTTACCTATTAGGTTGGCTAAAATAAAACAAATTGACAACATCAAATAATGGCTAAGCTTCAGAGACACTAGATCCCTCCTATGTTGTTGATTGGAATGTAAAACAGCATAGTCACTTTAAAAACATTGGCAATTTCTTAAAAAATTAAATATACAACTACCATACAAGTTGCACTTCTGGATTTATATCCCTGAGAAATGAAAAACTATATTAGCTCAAAACTCTAGGCAAATGCTTACAGCAGCTTTATTCATAATAATGTCATTCAATGGGTAACTGGTTAAACCAAATACGATACATCTATTCCATGAAATACCAGTCAGCATAAAAAAAAAAAAAAAAAAAAAAAAAGACCTGATACATACATTAACCTATATAAAATTTCAGAGAATTATACTGAGTGAAAAAAGCCAACCCTACAAGGTCATATATTAAATGATTCCACTTATATAATATTCTAGAAATGACATAATTATAGACATGGAGAATAGATTAGTGATTTCAAGCCTTGAAAAAGGAGTAAGAGAGGGAAGGAAAAGTAGAAATGGGCAGAGCACAGTGGTGCATGCCTGGAATTCCAGCAATTTGGGAGGCTGAGGCAGAGGACCACAAGTTAAAAGCCAGCCTCAGCAGCTTAAGGAGACCCTAAGTCTCAAAATAAAAAAATAAATAAATGAAAAGGGGTGGGGATGTGGCTCAGTGGCTAAGCTCCCCTAGGTTCAATCTCTGGTACCAAAAAAAGGAAAAGGAAAAAGAGGAATGGATATAAATGGGCCACTTAAGGAATTACTATATCTTGACTATATTAATATTTGTATCCTGGTCATGATCTTGTTCTATATTTTTACAAAGGGATACCTATTCAGGGAAACTGAAGTAGTGGGGCAGGGCAAAGAGAATAAGAAACAGTAAGGACATAGAGTTGAGCCATGCAATAAACATAACTAGACTTAATATCTATTCAATAAACTAATAGATAAACTGGGCTGAGGTTGTGGCTCAGTGGTAGAGCGCTTGCCTTGAACATTTGATTTGATTCTCAGCACCACATATAAATAAATGAATAAAAGAAAGGTCCATCAAGAATTTTTTTAAAGTTTTTAAAAAATTTATATATATACATATATATATATACATACACACACACACACATATACACATACACACACACACTGCACCCAAATAACCACAGTATACACTTTATTTTCAACTGCACATGAAATCATGCTAGAAATCAGCAGCAAAGTATAATTTAAATAATAATTATAATAATCAGAACCCAATTGCTTGAAAGTTAATTAAGTACAACTCTATAAGTGAGTCAAGGAAGAATTCACTATGTTGATTACAAAATATTTTAAACCAAATACTTTAGTTGTATACCACAGGTTAAGATATTGTAAAGTCATGCATAGAAGACAATATGTAAAAACATGTATATTAGAAAAGAAAAATGACTGAAAAAAATCAATGATAGTAGCATCTTATTCCCAAGCAACTGGGAAAAAACAGTGAATCAAATTAAAAAAAAAAAAAACTATACAGAATAAAAACAAAAGAGCAAATAGAAAACAAAAATACACAAAAGGCAATCAAAATTAAGATGACATTGGGCATGCACCTGTAACCCCATCTACTTGGGAGGCTGTGACAGGAGGACCACAAGTTTAAGGCCCGCCTGGATAACTTAGCAAGACTCCATATTAAAAAAAAAATGGTCTCAAAAAATTTTTAAAGGGCTGGGGATGTAGCTCAGTGGTACAATCCCCCTGAGTTCAATTCTGAGTAATGGGGCAAGAGGAGGGGGATGATAAATCTCAGCCCAAGCAGGCATGTCCAGAAGAAGCTGAGGCGGGGAGATAGCTTAAGTCCAAGAATTTGAGTTTAAGACCAACCTGGACAACATAAGGAAGAAAAGAAAGAAAGAAGGGAAGGAAGAAGGAAAGCAAGAGAAAGGGAGGGTGGGAGGAAAAGACTTCTTAGTTCATTTTATGAAGTTAGCCTAAGCTTGATACCAAAACCTTAACAAAGACTTTCAAAGAAAGAAAAATATCTAGGCAGGAGGTATAGCTCAGTGGAAGAACACTTTCCTAGCATATTCAAGGCCCTGGATTCCATCCCCAGAACCACAAAGAAAGAAAAAGGAAAATTACAGTCCTGTTTCACTAATGAAAACACATGCAACTTTCCTAAATAAAATTTTAAAGTAGAGATGAATAAATTATATGAGTGATAGGTTACCAAATATCAAAGTTACATAGAAAAAGAGTAATGCATCAATTTATTTTTAAAATACAAGATTGTATTAACATTTGGAAATCACTGTAATTCCTGACAATAAAGAAAAATCATATAACCAACTCAGTGTATACTGAAAAAGCATTTGAAAAGCCAACATTCCACTTATGACAACTCTACACAAACTAGAAATAAAACGGAAATGATAAAAACACTTATCAAAAACAAACACACAAAAACCCTCACAATTACGAACTTGCTGAAAGTTTTCCCTTTATAATCAGAAATGAAACAAGAATTTCTGCTATCACCACTTCCATATTCCATTGTTGTAGAGGTCATACCCAGCACATTAAGACTTGAAAAGGAAAAAAAAGTTGTTAAGAATAGGACATGAAAATACAGAACTACCAGTATTTATAGATTTTTGTGTGAATACAAAATCCAAAAGAATCTATACATTAGTAATCAGATAGTTTAGCAAGGCTGATAAGGTGTATTTGTTTATACTAACAAACATCAGAAAACAAAATTAAATCTGAAGGTCAATTCTTATTTTTTCAGATCTATCACAGCAGTACTTCCACACCTAATGGATCATATTCCATCCTGAGAACTTACTCTCCTCTCCTGAAGACATTGCCTCTCTCAGGCTTTTCAACTCAGGCTTTCTCAACTCTCAATTTGAAAACTGCTCTGAGGCTCCAACTGAGCCTGGGAGCCTCTTCTTTCTCATTGACCCTCACTGATCCAGACTCATGGTTTTAAACACATCAACCTGCTAACAAATTGACATCTCCAATAATACTTCTTTCCTGACTCCAGACATCAAACTACCCTCTGAACACTTCTACTTTATGTATCTAATAAACAACCCAAATTGGGCATGTGTAAAAAGTGATCTGATCCTCCACTAAAGAACTGCCCTAACTAGTCTTGAAAATCTCAGCTAATGGAAGTTTCCAGTTGCTGAGGCCAAAAAGCCAAGAGTCATTCTTGCCTCCTCTTCCCCTCACACCTTATATCTAATCATCACTTAGCAAATCCTGCCAGTTCTAACTTCAAAATACAATCAGAATCCAACCATTTCTCATTACCTCCACCCTACCTACCTGGTTCAAAAGCAACAGCATCTCTCATCTGATTTTGTTTTTAAGCGTATTAGCTCCCAATTATCTTTTTGATACCAGTTTTATTAAATATAATATATAAACTATAAAATTCACCATTTGGGGTTTCTCTCTTTTTTTTTTTTCCGTGTTTGTGTGTGTGTGTGTGTGTGTCTGTTTTGCAGAGGATTAACCCAAGGCCTCACACATATTAGGCAAGCACTTTATCACTGAACTACCCTTAGCCCAAAATTCACCAAATCTGAGGTACACACAATTCAGTTGTTTTCAGTATATTTATGGAGTTGTACAACTATCTCCACAACATAATTCCGGAACATTCCCATCACTTCTAAAAGAAACTCCATACCCTAAACCCTGGCAATCACAAATTTACTTTCAATCTCTGTAGACTTGTCTACCGTTCTGGGCATTTATATAAATGGAATCATACAATGTGATCTTTTATGAGTGGCTTCTTTCACTTAGTCCAATGTTTTCAGTTTACCCAAGTTGCAACCAGCCTGTATCCTTCATTCCTTTTAGTGCTAAATAATATTCTACTGTATACCACATTTTACTTATTAATCAGTTAATAGATATTTGAATATTATGAATAATGTTGCTATGAATATTCATGTATTAGTTTTGTGTGGACATATGTTTTCAAATTTTTAGGTACATACCTAAAGGCGGAATTACTAGATCATATGGCACCATAAACAAAAGCTTTGGTTGATTAGTTGGTTGGGGATTGAACCCAGGGGTGCTTTACTACTAAACTTCTACCCCAGTCCTCTTATATTTTATTTTGATATAGGGTTTTCCTAAATGGCTGAGACTGGTCTCAAACTTATGATCCTCCTGCCTCACAGCCTCCCAAGTTGCTGGGATTATAGGCCTACACCACCGAACCTGGTTCTATGTTTAACCTTTACAGAACTACCAGACTTTTTTCCAAAGGAATTGCATAAATTTCAGTTTCTGCTAGCAATGTATAAGGATTCCAATTTCACTACATCCTTACCTATACCTGTTATTACCCTTCTGTTTAATTATGGCCATTCTAATTGGATCTAGCTTTATCTAGTTGGTTTTTATTTGAATTTCCCTAATGACTAATGTTTTCTACCACAATTACAGATGCTTATTGGCACTTGTATATCTTCCCTGAAGAAATGTCTATTCAGATCATTTGCTTGTTTTTTAAATCTGCTAATCTGAAACCAGATTTGTCAGGTTCCATAAAATACAGTATCTCTTTAGATTCAAGATGGAATTTTAGGCAGCCATTAAAGACTATATTTTGAGCTGGGTCCCTTTAGTCCTAGCTACTTGGGAGGCTGAGACAAGAGGACTGCTGAGTCTAGAAGCTTGAGGACAGCCTGGGCAATACAGCAAAACCCCATCTAAAAAACAGAAACAAAAAAGACTATGTTTTGGACAATATTTAATGGAAACTTTATTAAAGGAAATGTTAGAATACAACCTTCACAGACACCCAAATGGGACTGAATTACACAAGAATGGACCCCAAAAAAAAATTATAGGTGATTTTTTTTTTAAATACTACTTTTGGATTTTTCAAGTAATCTATAACATATACGTTTTTCATATCACGGAAAAAACAATCATTATCATAAACTAAAGATGAGTTTTGGACTTTCCTTTATGCTTACTTTCACCAGTGTACAAATTATATATCTCCTAACACTCTTTTCTTTCATTTTGTCTGTTGGTATTAAAAAAAAAATCTAAATACATAGGTAATCTGAGTATCCAACTAATGTTTTGTATAGAGAAAAAAATATGATATATAAAACATACAAAGCTGGCACTACCTCCCAAACACCATTTTTGCTCTATATATCCAATTTATTTATGTCCCACTTATTCCACTATAAATGATGTTCATGTTTAACTCTTATACAATCTGATCTCACATATCATCATTTTTCCAGGAGAGTCTAATATTAAGACAAAAGTTTAAAAAAGCATATACAGTTTCTTCACATATAAACCTGACCTTAATTGAGTATCCTAAAAGGATATGTAAAATAAGAATGAGTAAGGTTTGATATATTTTAGAAATATACTCATATTAGAAAATGGCTCATATAAAGAACCTAAAAGTAGATAATTATTAATAACAATACTATGAACATAAATTCCACATATACAACATATACACATTTTCCAAACCCTTCTACCTCTAATATTCAATTTTAAACTGATAGAGAAAATAACTGATAAATATTTACTCCCTGATAATCATCATAGCATTCCAGCACAGTAAGCAGAGGTCTTATCAATTCTAGTTTTGTTTGTTTGTAGTACAAGGGATTAAACCCAGGGGCTTGTATATGTTAAACAAGTACTCTATCACCAAGCTACACTTCCAGTCCTTTTAAAATTTTGAGACAAGTTCTTGCAAAGTTTGTCCAAATATGCTGGGTGCAGTGTTGTACATCTGTAATCTCAGCTGTTTGAGAGGCTAAGGCAGGAAGACTGTGAGTTTGAAGCCAGCCTGGGCACCTGAGCACCTAAGCAAGACCCTGTCTCAAATATAAAAATGACTAGGGTTGAGTGTAGTGGTGCAAGCCTATATCCTAACACGTTTGGAGGCTAAGACAAGAGGATCATAAATTTGAGGCCAGTCTCAGCAATTTAGCAAGACCCTATTTCAAAATAAAAAGGAAGAAAAAGGGCTGTGGTCAAGTGCCCTTGGATTAAATCCCCATCACCAAAAAGAAAAAAAAAAAAAAAAAGGTGCCCAACTACACTAGAGTGAACATAAACTCTATAGTGGTATGGCAATGGTCAATACTGCCATTAAAGTAGATGTACGAATAATACCACTTAAAAAAAAAAAACCTCCAACTAAAAATCTCATCATCAACACAAAAAATTTCCCATATAATTTTATGAATAAATCTGTTGTTACATGTATATATTGTCAGGACCAGTAACTTTAAATAAGCTTACCATTGTCATTGTGAAATAATATGTAAAAAATAATATTTTTCTATAACAAGAAAGATGTTCTGGTGGCTGGAGACACAGAACATTTGCCAAGGACGCACGTGGCCTTGGGTTCAATCCCCAGAACCACACACACATATACCAAAAAAAAACAAACTTCTATTTAATACTCATTATCAGCCATTTAGGAAGAACAGGCTTAAGAAAATTGATACTAACAACCAAATATATGAATAATAAATTAGCTCTTTAAAAATCATCAAAATACAAGAATACCATCAAAAAAAATTCCCCTATAAAGTATATATAGGATCCAAACACACCATGATTCCAGACAGATCAGAAATCTCCCTCAAAAACAAAGGCTACCAAAAACCAGCACAATCCATCTTTACTAAGGGTTAGGTTACCTAAAAGATAATTTCAAGTGTACTGTATGATAAGGGTAAAGCAGATACCAAAATCTCATGAAGGTACAAAAGGCATATCACTTACAAAGACAATATTTACAAAAAAAAACGTAAACAATCACCTTAAAAGATATTTATATGTCATAAGAACTATTTCTTATAACTGATAATTGAAAACATCCTAAACACTGATGGAAATGAGTATAGTAAAATTATAGCAAAAACATCCTTTTAAAAATTATGCAGCAGGTAAAAAAAAACAGGTGTGTAGAAACCAGACAGAGCTCTGAGACATGTTGCTAAAGGTAAAAACCAGTTGCTGAATAATTTGGTTTTCGTTTGAAGAAAGGCAAGAAGATGGATTTCTCTATAACCCTTCAATATTTTCTATAATTTTTTACCAATTATTGTAACACTAGTCTTGCTTAATGATTTTAGAGCCTTCCATTATTAGTTTTACTGACATTTTTTTTTCACTAACATGTTTTCTACATGGTTTGTCTCCTCAGTCGCAAAGGATTCTGAGATGGTATAGGAAGATGCAAGCCCAGCTTCACCTCCGACATTGTGGAAAGAGACTATACATCCTGTGGCAGAGCCCCATGCTCCCCTACACCACTTAGACAGGGCTTGGAGAGAGTGACCTTCCAGGATGTCTACACTGGAATCAACTTACAATTTCATCCATATATGTTTGTCTCCCCAATTAGCTATATTCCTTGAGAACACAGATCATAACATATACTCCAAACTAGCACTTAGCATAGTTCCATGTATAAAATAAGCCACAAATAATTATGGATGGCTAACAATATATAAAATATCAATAAGCAAGAGTGGCATTTTAGAGATAGAGAAACTAAAACACTCAATGAATAGAAAAACTGGGACCACATTTAGATTCTCTAAGATGTTTTATACAACCACTAGCTCCTTTAGGAATTCTAGTAAAATAAATCCATGATTATTTTCCTTCTCATGAGACATTGTTCTTTTAATCATTCAACTATATAAATGAAAGCTTGAAAATCTACATGTAAAATACCCTACAATTTTAATAATACTTACCGTCTATCTGGCATTGATGCTATTGACATGCTTAGTAAGACCACAGTTGATACCTGCAAACTCTACACCTCTTCCTGTTATCCAACATAAAGTCTTCTTACTATAAAATAAAATATCATACATTAAAAGCAAACTCATATCAAATTATAACCTTAAATGAAATCAAATCCAATAGAATGTTTATAATGTAAATATACATGACATTCCAAAGAGAAAGCCATAAAAAGAAAGACTTCATTCACCACCAATGGAAGGGTCTATTAGACTCCGAAAATAGTTATATAAAAAGAAAGAATTAGGCATTTTTTCTGCCTTTTTATGAAGAATGATATTTCAAAGTAATAAAGTAGACCTAGTTGATGAGGGAAACCTTTATAGAGGCTAGCCTAATGCAACGTTAAAAGAACAACAAAATCCAAAACAAATCACCATTTTGTAACCCATCATTCTGATGATCACATAATCACTGATCAAGAATCATCAATAAAAAGAGAATAAAGAAGTCCCTGTTTTATTGTATTATGTTAGAACTGTTAGTGTGTCTGGCCACCAGCCAAGCTCCTAGGCCTCTCCTCTGGCTCCTCCTCCTACTCACTTCAGTTACCCAGGGCTGGACTGTCCCCTAGTTCTATGACTGGTCTAACCTGTTATCTTTTCATCTGTTAAAGAGGAGAATGAAAACAATGAGAACAAAAAAAAAAAAAGAAAGAAAACAATGAGAACAAGACAAAAAACAAAATCTGTATGCCAGGGTTTTTGGTTTTTTTTTTTTTTTAATCACTTGTTTGTAGTTTCACAAATAAGTGAAAACAGAACCTCCAAAAAAAAAAAAATCATCAATGAATGTTAAAATCATTATTAGGTGAAAAGCTAATAGAAATTAACCTGATGAGCAGGGGATGCAGCTCAGTTGTAAAGCATTTGCCTGTATGTGTGAAGCCCTGAGCTCAATCACCAGCATGGCCAAAAAAAAAAAAAAAAAAGACAAAAAGAAAGAATTAATCTGGTGCCAAATTAGCATACAACAGATTACCTGCTCAATGCAAAGAGAGAAATATAACTTGACAATGAAAAATCAATGTCACTACCTGACCTTGATGACCAGATAACACTGTAATAGTACAACAAGATATTACATGCCTCTTAATAAGAAAGACTATTACGTACAGAGTATTACTAAATGAAATACTCTTCTCCAATACATTTTACCTAAATCTACTTGTTTGTAGTTTCACAAATAAGTGAAAACCTTTATATCTAACTCCCAGTTTACAAGAATTACAGGGAACAGAGAAAGCAGTCACATTGCATTATGAGGAAACAATCCAGCAACACAAATGTAATATGGTCTCAACAGAGTTATCAGGTCAGTAACACAGAGGAAGAAAGGAAGGTATAGGAGTGGGTGGGAGAGTAAGAAGGACAATTCAAACAACCAAATGCAACTGGTAGCAGTTGATCAAAATCTGGTATTTAAAAAAACAAAACAAAAAAGCAGCAATTTTTGGAACAATTGGAGAAACATGAATATGGTAGGATTAGTATATATGAAGGAATTATTGATAATTTTACTAGAATGATAACAGAAAATAGAATATGATGGTCAAGAGTCAGGGGGAGGGAGAAAAGAGAAGCTGTTCAATGAATACAGAGTTTCAGTTTATAAGGTGAAAATGTGCATATAGTTAGCAAGACTGTACTGCACATTTTTAAATGGTTAAAATAAGCCAGATGGGGTGGCACACACCTGTAATCCCAGCAACTCAGGAGCCTAGGCAGGAGCTCATTGCAAATTGAAAGCCAGCCTCAGCAGCTTACTGAGGCCCTAAGCAATTTAGTGAGACCCTTGTCTCAAAACAGAAAATAAAAAAGGCTGGGGTGTAGCTCACCAGCTCACTGGTAGAGTGCCCCTTGGTTTAATCCCCAGTACCTCAGGCACGCACACAAAAAAGTAAATGTAAAGAGTTAACTACAAAGAAAAAGAGGTGGTGGGTTAGCAGGGAAAGAGAATGTTCACTTCAGAGAAGTAGAGTTAGAAACAGAAAAGAAAATCACAGCAGAAATCCTGAAAAATGAAAAATAAATTTTATTTCATTGCAACTACACAATTAATTACCAACTTTGGATCCCCTAACAAATAACTTTACTAGATCTTGATAGCTCTGGAAATGATATGCAAAATTTACTCCATCTGTTACTTTGTATTCCTCAATAAGAATGCAAATATCATATCCATCCATTCTCCCTATTCAACTCGCCCCCTACCTAGGGAGCTTTTCCCCATTTCCCCAGGTACTCTCTATTTCACCTACACCTAATTATTTGCTTCCCTCATCAAGTAGGCCAATATGATATCTCTGCCTCACAAATGCTCTGTCCAGAAGTCCCTATTCCTCATCCAACCAAAGTTGTACTCCTGTCTCAATTAACTTTACTTCAGGAAAGTTTTCTACTCTCCCAAAATCTGACTAAGCACTTTAAGCTCCTACTGTATTCTATGCATACCTTTACCTTAGCACCTTTATATTTATTTGTTTAGACTACTAGCCTAAGCATCTTACAGATACGTGTCTTATTTAACAAATGAGCTCAACAAACATTTAAAGTATGCTAGCACAAACCAAAATGCCAATTTAGTTCTCTAAAATATTGTATTTACCATTTCAGTCTCAGGAATACTCAGGTCCATAAAACAGAGCATCTTCTTCCTACAAATTAAGTACCTACAAAGATAAAATTCATAATCAGAAGAGTAATTATGAATTAGAGGGCTGGGGCTATAGCTCAGTGGTAGAGCACTTGCCTAGCACATGTAAGTCACTGGGTTTGAGTCTCAGCACCATATATAAATAAATGAATAAAAAATAAAGGTCCATCAATATCTTAAAAAAATTTTTAAAAACTTACACACACAAAAAAAAGAATTACAATGGAGCTGGGCTTGGTGGTGCACACCTATAATCCCAGAGGCTTGGGAGGCTGAGGCAGGAGGATCATGAGTTCAAAGCAATCTCAGCAAAAGCAAGGTGCTAAGCAACTCAGTGAGACCCTATCTCTAAATAAAATACCAAACAGGGCCGGGGATGTGGTCACGTGCCCGAGTTCAGTCCCCAGTAACAACAACAACAACAAAAAAAGAATTGCAATGGAAAGCCAGGCATGTTAGTGCACGCCTATAATCCCAACAACACAGAGGAAGAGGTAGAAGGATTGCAAGTTCAAAGCCAGGGCAATTTTGTGAGGCCCTAAGCAACTTAGCAAGACTTTGTCTCAAAACTTAAAAGAGGGCTGGGGATGTGGCTCAAGTGGTAGCGCGCTCGCCTGGCATGCGTGCAGCCCGGGTTCGATCCTCAGCACCACATACAAACAAAGATGTTGTGTCCGCCGAGAACTAAAAAATAAATATTAAAATTCTCTCTCTCTCTCTCTCAAAAAAAAAAAAAAAAAAACTTAAAAGAGGGGGGTTGGGACCGGACAGTTAAATGCCCATGGATTCAATTCCCCGTACCAAAAGAAAAAAAAAAAAATTAGAATGGAAGCCAGGGATAGTGACACACATCTGTAATACCACAGATATGGGTGGCTGAGGCATGAGGATTGCAAGTTCAAGGCCAGCCTAAGCAACTTAGTGAAATCCTATCTCGATTTACCTCCCTCCTTTGTTATAACCTAACCAGTAAAAATAATCAATCACAATGTGATAGGAGAACAGAGTCCTAGGGAAATAAACTGGAGGCTCATGTAATAATCCAGATATATATCAAAGAAGACTTTTTCATGGAGGTATTGCCCAGAACTACAACCTGAAAGACAAGTATGAGTTAACAAAGCAAAAGAGGAGGTAAGGAGAGATCTAGGTAGGTATTCAGGCAGACAAGCTTCTGTACTAAGGCCTATATATTTAATGAACTCAGTATCTTAAGGGAGAAATGCAAGTAACTGAATAGGACTAGCATACTGAGGGCAAAGGGAGAACATGACAAGAAAATGAAGACTGTAACTAAAAGCCAAATCATGAGGGTTCTGAAAGCCAAATCAAGTTCAGACTTTATCATTGCTTTCATTGAAAGCAATGAAAATCCACAAAAAAAAAAAAAAAAGGTTTTAAGTAGAGTGTGTTAAAAGAGATGACTCTAGCTACAGTGAAGATGAAAAAAATTGATTGCAAGACAAGACGAGAAGCAGGGAGGACCAGTCAAGAGCCACTGCAGCAACCCAGGTGAAAGATACCAACCATGAAATAGAATGGTAGCAGTAGAGATTAAGAAAAGGAACAAATTCAAGTGACTATTATAAAAGAAAAAGATACAATGGGGTTCAATGATCAATTGGAATGTGAAAGAAGAAAGAGAATAAACATTAGAAGAGCGAAGAACATACATAACTAAGTGGTAGAACATTTGTCTAGAATGCACAAGGCCCTGGGAAGGAAAAACTAACTACAAAGTGACAGCAAAATTAAAGAAAAATATTTTCAAGAAAAAAAGACACTAAAAACCGTATTTTGGGGACTTGCTCAGTTTTAAGAAAAAAGAGCTTGATCCAATAGATGATCAAAGGTTATAAACATTTAGAAAAATGTTATATACATTTAGAAAAACAGGATCCACCATTAGTGTAGTGAGGTTTAGTGAAACTGGTACACCCAGGACCTGTTCTCAGCCAAGTGTTAACAATGTGGGTTCTTTGATCCAGTAATTCCATTGATTAGTAGTCATAAAAATCTAGTTAATTTAAGATGGGCCAAGTAGCCCACACCTCTACAAACTCCAGCCACTTGGGAGGCTGAGGCAGGAGAATGGATACTTAGCCAGACTCTGTCTCAAAATAAAAATGGCTGGGGGTTGGGCTGGGGCTATAGCTCAGTGGAAGAGCATTTGCCTAGTATGTGTGAGGCACTGGGTTCTATCCTCAGCACCACATAAAAAATAAATAAATAAAGGCATACTGTCCATCTACAACTATAAAAAAGTTAAAAAAAAAAAAAAAAGGCTGGGGGTGTAGCTCAATGGTAAAGTGCCTCTTGGGTTCAATCCCCAGAATGTGGGGGAAGGGTAGAGTACGGGGCTTCAATCTCTTAATTCCAAATGTAAATTACTTTTAAAGGCATATTATAGATATTTACTGTTTCATAAAGCAAACTCAAGCTTCTTCCCAAATCTTAATGTTATTTTGTATATAAAAAGCTGAAGTCCTGGTGCAGTGGCACAGGGACACATAATCTCACCAACTCAGGAAGCTGAGGCAGGAGGATTTCATGTTGGAGGCCAGAGTAACCAATCTAACAAGACCCAGTTTCAAAATAAAAAACAAAAAGGTTAAGGAATGTAGCTCAGTGGTAAAGCACCCAGTTCCTGGGGTGGGGGAAGTGTCAAGGGAAGGCAAAGCTAGGTAGTTATTTTCTAAAATTCACATTGACTAATAAACTGCATATCAAAAGATATGCATAATCATGAATAATCATAAAAAAGGGAAGGTTTTTTTGTTTGTTTGTTTTTGAGACAGGGTCCCCCTGTGTGGCCCGACCTGGTGTTTACCCAGGGTCTCAAGCATTGCATCTACCTACAGGCCAAGCTGGGCTTGAAAGAGAAGTGTTATAAGGAAAATAATTAGCATTTTTTAAAAGAAATGTACCTGCACTTATACTTATTTAACTTCTATAAGACACCGTGCCTACTTTAATGCACTTTAATGAAGAAAAACATACCTTTACCATAACTCAAGTCATTTTTTTCTTTTTTTTTTAATATTTATTTTTTAGGTGTAGATGAACACAATGCAGTGCCTTTATTTTGTATGTGGTGCTGAGGATCGAACGCGGGTCCTGCCCATGCTAGGCAAGTGCTCTACCGCTGAGCCACAATCCCAGCCCAAGTCATTTTTTTCAATACAGTTCAGTACTCCCATTCTCTCCCCTTCAAAGCAACTAAAATCAACAGGTGCACTAACTGATACTCGCAAGTACTGTATGATGATTTGTAGAGTTGGGGTTTTGTTGTTGTTATGATTATTGTTGTTGTTGTTCTACAGGCTAATCATTTTTTCTTTAATTGTAGCCTCCCTGCAGAAGAGCAGCCATTTCTTTCCTATTCTCCCACCACCTCCAGCATAGCCCCTATCCTCATACAGCACTTTAAAAGGCTCTGGCATAGGAACCAAAAATTGATTTAATTCTGACCTATAAAAAGGAAAGATGCAAAAAAAAAAAAAAAAATGAACCACGCTTGCCAAAACACAAAATACACGTTTACATTTCTTGAAGCGTGTCAAGAATTCTTCTGGGGAAAACTGAGGTTAAAGGGGTGAGGTACAAAAGAGAGATGGTTTTAGAGAAAACACAGGAAACAATAAAAACCGGATGAAAAGGTTGATATTGACAACAAAAGATAACCGTTTTTGTTTTTTAAGAGGAAGAAAAGGCAAGTGGAAACCAGTCATTGTTTTCTAAGAGGCCAGGTTCATCTTCTAGATTTTCTCCTCCGAGCTCAACCAATCCCCACCTTTTCTGAGTTAACCAGTCTCCAGGCAAGCAGCGCTTCTTGATTGGCTTAAAGATGTCGAGTAGAAAAGCCAGCCAATCCTGCCTTCAAGTCAGAACTGTGCTATGGAGACATTACAACCACTGCATGGCGAGAATGTGTACAAACCTGTCGGTGCTACAAAGATCTGATACTAGTTCTAAGAGGGTTGCCGAAGGGAAGATTCTTCAAAGCCAATACTGACCATGATCTGACATCTACAATTTTTCATTCCTCTAGCTCTCTTAAGGGAAAAACTCTTGTAACCAAAAACGAATGAGGATAAACAGTGTCCCCGGTGAGATGACTCACTCTATCGAAGTCGGATTTCCAAACCGAGAGCTGGGAGAGGGTCGCGAACAGGTCCCGAACAGAGAAGAGCTCGAGAATGGTCCCAAAGTTGCGGTGGGGGTGGGGAGTGGACGCGGGTCTACGACGCACAAATACTAGGGAAGGGGAACGTCTCCCTGCAGAATCCAAAACCCTTAGGTGTGGAGTGAGTGGCTGTGTGTTTGGATTTGGAAAAGTGAGTAAATAAACAGCTCTGCTAGGACTACGTGCTCGGGAAGGTGGCCTCAAGTTCCCAGAAGGCTCCGCCTGGGAAACACCGAAGGCGCGCGGAGGGGTGCAAGGTCAAGCCCCGGCGGAATCGGAGGGGGTGACCAGGGGGGCAAGAGGGGCGTGTCTGGGGCCTGGAGGCCCGCCAGGCACTGGGAGGCCGGGAAGCAGCCGCGGCGCCCGCCTTCGCCCGGCCTCGGGCTGCGTGCCAGGGCCCGCCTCTCGCCGACGCCTCACTTCCCTTCTGTCCCGCGGCCCGGCCCGCGGGCCGGACAGCCCGCGTCGGCCCCCTTGTTCGGAGCTTTGCTTTTAGTCGTAGCGCCACCCGCCGCTGCCTCAGGCCCTCCGCTTCAGCTCGGCGCCCCGGGATCCTTTCCCTCCCCGGCCCCTTCCCGGGCCCCGCCGCCTACCTCCCGCCCAAAGCCTTTACCTGCTCCTGGAGCGGGCGGAGGGCACCGAAGCCGGAGCCGCGTCGTCGAGTGTGCTACGCGGCACCGCGGGTCCGCAGCCCTTTCCCGCCGCCGCCACTGCGCTCTCCGGCGCCGCGCAGGGCTGGCGAGCAGCTGCGGCCGCGGGGGGGAGACGCGCAACGAGCGCGCGGAGCGGGGAGACACTGCCGCTCTCTGTCCGACCGGGGAAGAGCAGCCTCACAGGAGCCAGCCGCGAGAGGGCGGGTGGGCGGCCGCGTGGGGAGGGGTCTCTAAGAGTAGGCAATGGCTGCCACGTCGCCCAGGTGGATCGCCGCCCTCCGCCTCCCCCACACCCGCCGGCTCCCCGCCGCGACCTCTGGTTCGTTCCGGGGCTCCGCCAGGGCGCGTCGACCCGCCCCGTGGGGCCGGCCCGGGCGACCCGAGCCCGCCGGCGCTCCACCTCTCCCGCTCCCTCAGGAGAGCAAGCCCCGGCCTGGNCCGCCAGCGTGGGGTCCCGGCTGCAAGTTGGGAGAGACGGCGGGCGGGCGGGACGGCCCCGCACTGCTCGCAGGGGCTGCTCACTCCGGGCAAAGAAGGGCCGCAGCCGCGGCGCCCAGCGCGGAGACAAAGGAGACGGCGACCGGACGGAGGCTGCCTGCTCCCTACCCGCGCTGCCAACGTGGGTCTGAACTCGCTGGCGGAAACAAACGTGCAGGCATATTTGCATGTGGAACTGTGGGCACCGGCCTTTGCCCCCTGCAGAGCTTGAGGTTTTTTTGTTTTTGTTTTTTCCTTCGGATGACAAGAAAAAGCAAGAGTATTCTCTTCCCTTTTGCGATTTCTATATTATTAGCCTGTCCTCCAAGCCTGCTCCATGTGTCCCCGTGAACTCTGTCTTCCCCGGTTTATTTGTTCTGTGTTCTGATATGAAGTATTCCAGGTTATGAAAAATTCCCATCTTAGCTTTCTGACTAGTGATACTGATGGTTGTGGTTTTGCTTGGTGTTTTGTTTTTTTCCTTCCTCGGTCCCATCTCTTTGCAGTTACTTTGTATCCCATTTCGCAGAATAGAGAAATGAAATAAACTCTTAACCAAGTATTCCTTTTCTTCCAAAAGACATGGTCTTTCAATATTGTTAGGACACTTGCTATAAACTGAGTGTAAATTTGGGGAAAGTGCAAGTGAATTTTTTTCTTCATTTAGATCTAATTGGTGCCCCAACACTATTCTATTGATTTTTCTAGAAACCTGTAAACAGGGAACTCAGGATGGTAAATTTTCTGATAAAATCACCCACACGAGGGGGGAGGGGGAAGAAGGGAGTTTTTTTTTTTTCCTCTTTTCTTTTTTTTAGAGATCTCTTGAGTTCCAGTGTTAAGAAATTACTATGCAAACACCTTTCTTAATGCTTTTACTAAATGTCAAAAACAAAAAATTGTAATAACCCAGAATCTCAATATATAATAGCCATTGCTGAGAACCTAATATTAGCTTTGCCTCTCAACAGCCCTTAATAGAGGCTAATAACTATAATATATGCCACTTTTGAAATGAAAGAACCCTAGTAATTATAAACTTCAAACAAGTCTAGCAAATTAATGTTAATTTCGTTCATATGAAATATGTTCAACATGATAATAAAACTTGCATTTAAATTCTTTGTTTTCCTTTGAACATCTATTAAGGATTTATCACATTTTAAATCTGAACAATAAGAAATGAAGTGTTTTTAACATTGGAAAGAATATTTCAAGGCACAAAGACAACATCCGAGCTGAATAATTTTTTTTCCTTACTCTGCCAGTAAAAAGAAAAACGTCAATACCATAAAATTCTGAAAGTCAGACTCAAATGAAGAACAAAGCAATCTTTACTCAACATTCACAAGGCCAGCCTTCCTTTGTGGATGTTTATAAAGATTTCCTCCTCCCTTATTGGTTCAAATTCTAAGCCAATAGGAAAAGTACAACACATCTTTCAAAGGGAGAGGCAGCTTTAGGTTGACAAGGAATAAATGGATTGTTTTATGCTCATTCACATTCAAGATCATGTATCTTGTAATTTGTAAGAAGAAATTTTAAAATCTTTGAATTATTGAGTATCTTTATGTGGGTGCTACTCCATCTCACAACCTGCTCTCTGTAGAAGTCCAGCTGATTATATTGGTTATGCTATAATCCATTGTAACATTATTTAATTCAGGCTTTTTTTTTTTTTTTCTCTTTCCTTTTTTTTTTGGAAGAATCTCACTTTGCTGCTCAGGTATTGGTCTCCAATTAAGGGATCCTCCCACATCAGCCTCCCCAGTTAACTGGGACTGATTACAGGTATGGGCCACCACACCTAGCTGGTTCTAATGTTTTAGATAAAAAGACTAGCCTTTAAATAATGAAGTTTATGTTTTGAAAAATGTCTGCAACTTTTGTAGATAAAATTGGTAAGGCATTATAAATAAACCTTTTGTATTTGTCTAATGCCACGTTTGGTCGAACGTGATTTCCTTCCAACTGAAAGTAATCTCTGCCACCTTTATATTCTTATGGCTTTGACTTGGAGTATTCTAGTTAATTATAATTATTTACATGTTTACACTCTCCCTCACTAGATCACTAATTCCTTTAAGATAGGATTGTTTCCCATTCAGCCTTGTATTCCTTGCTGCCAAACTCATCATACAAAATAAACGCCCCATGGATGTCTGCTGAGTGAAAGAATGAATAAGCATTTACTCTTTGACACAATATATGGCAAATCAAAAGAAAATCTGTCTCAGGAAGTTTTTCTCTTTTACATGTTAGTTCATAAATTGTTTCCATTCCCAATTAAATTTAGGATAAATTTGTTGCAAGAACTTCACTGAAAGAAAATAGGACCAACATATGTTGGAATGCTTATGTTTTTAAATTTCAAATCTGATGGAAGCTGAATAGTATATAATATTGCTGTTATCCAAAGTGAGTGAGTTTCAGTGAATTTGCTAAGATTGCTTTAGCGCTTGGGAGATTGCTCAGTGGTAGAACACTTGGAGCCCCTGGGTTCAATCCCACACACAAAAAAGAAAGCTGAGGCTGGGGATGTGGCTCAAGCAGTAGCGCACTCGCCTGGCATGCATGCGGCCCGGGTTCGATCCTCAGCACCACAAATAAACAAAGATGTTGTGTCCGACAAAAACTAAAAAATAAATAAATAATTTAAAAAAAAAAAAAAAGAATGAATGAAAGCTGAAGGGAAGGGAGGTGTCACACCTGTCAATCCCACCTTCTCTGGAGGCCAACACAGGAGGATTGCAAATTCAAAGCCAACCTTGGCAATCCCTGTCTCAAAAAAAAAAAAAAAGAGGGG
>NW_026000108.1:31080094-31117318 GCF_001458135.2 Marmota marmota marmota | reverse complement strand
AAAAAAAAAAAAAAAAGAGGGGTAGACAATGGAGGAACTGATTAGGCAAATAGGAGGGAAGGGGAGGGAAGGGAAGGGAGGGGGAATGAGGGCAGGAAAGATGATGGAATGAGGTGGACATCATTACACTAGGTACATGTATTGACTGCACATATATATTGCGCAATGCTACATTGTATATAACCAGAGAAATGAAAAGTTGTGCTGCAATTGTGTACAATGAATCAAAATGCATTCTACTGTCATATATACCTAATTAGAATAAATTTAAAAATTTTTTTTTAAAGAGCTGGAGATGTAATTTAGTGGTAGAATGGTAGAATGCTTGCCTAGCATATGCAAGCCCCAATACTACAACAACAACAAAAATTGCTTTACCACACTCAACAGGTGCTGCAAGCTCTATGGCTTTGGGGAAATTACTTAAGCTTAAGACTCTGTTTTCTTATCTCTCAAATGGCATAATATCTACTTTCTGATGAATTAAAATAATACCTGTAAAAGTAAAGACTTATGGTAGTTATTATTACATATACTAGTGTACTTAGTCATGAGCAAAAAGTAATTTTCTCCACTTAATTACTTATCTATAAAAGACAGACAAAGTCAGTTAAAAAATAATAATAAGGAAATAATTAAATCTCCTGAGGGAAGGAATAAGGTACTAAGAACATCCAAGAAGAGGTAACTTTTCAGAGTGAGGAGAATGAAGATACTCCAGTCGGAGTTAAAACTTAACGAAAAACCAAATCTGACTATTTCTCTTCTGAGAGACTTAACTATTTACATTAGCTTTTCTCAAAAATTGTGAAAAAATATATAAGTAAAAGATAAATAAGTTATACATTTCTTTTAAACTGGAAGCCTTCTCATTGCCTTTCCTTTGAATAAATTCTCACTGCTTTTATGAGATAAGTGTGTTTATAAAACTTGAAGAGAGGGCACTGGGCCGGCGCATCCTCTAGGACATACCCAGAAGGCAGTCAAGAATGGCTGCTGTTGCAGCATCAGGCCCGGTATTCCAAAATGGTATTACAATGCTGCAGGATTCAATAAACTAGGCTTAATGCGAGATGATACGATATATGAGGATGAAGATGTAAAAGAAGCCATAGAAGGCTTCCTGAGAACCTTTATGATGACAGGATGTTTTGCATTAAGAGAGCACTGGACCTGATCATGAGGCAACAGATCTTGCCTGAAGAGCAGTGGACAAAATATGAGAAGGATAAATTATATCTTGAACCATATCTCAAAGAGGTTATTTGGGAAAGAAAAGAAAGAGAAGAATGGGAAATGAAGTAATCATGTAGTTGAACTCTGTGGATATAGCTGTCCTCATAATATTTTTATGAAGTCGGTTAAATCTGAAACATACAATCTAAAAATTATTTCATCTGCATATATATTACTTTAAATAAATGTCTATCATAATAAAAAAAAATTAAGAGAGGGCTGGGTGCAGTTTCACACACCAGAAATTTTAGGGACTTGAGAGGCTAAAGCAGGAAGATTGCAAGTTCAAGACCAGCCTCGGCAATTTACAGGCTCTATCTCAAAAGAAAACATTTTTTAAAAGGCTGAAGGACTGGGGATGTAGTATGTATAAGGCACTGGGTTTGATCCTCAGCACCATATAAAAATAAATAAAATAAGTTTGTTATATCCATCTGCAACTAAAAAAAAAAAGTCTGAGATGTGAAGATAAAATCTAAATCCCTCAATCCCAGCCTCCAAATCCTGTTATTCCTGCAGGAATGGACCTGAAATAGGCCTTAAACCTAAGTCTTCTGAGGGATGCTCTTGAGAAGTAGACCTTTGTTTGACTCAGTTTCACTGTGTGTAAATGGATAGGCATGAGACAGTCTCCAAACATGAAAGGGTGGAAATGTGATTGCCAAAGAGTATCTAAAAAGAAAAAGAAAAAAGTCTTGATAATGCCAAGGATGGCTTCCTCATTACTAGGATAATCCTCCTCTGTTATATGATACATTCACAGATACTTCTGTATCTTTGCAAGGGATTTTATAGGAAGCCATACCTCAGGCTGGAAGCATATTGTAGTAGCTTCCAGCTTTATGTCACTCTAAATTTTCATGTAGTGACTGAGGATGTAGCTTGGTGATAGAGCAGGTACTTCGCATGCACAAGACCCTAAATTCAATCCCCAATGTGCACATGTGGGTGAGCACGCACACATGCACACACAAAGTCAACAAGTATGGTTACAGGATATAAATTTTCCTTACCGGCAAAGGATATGCTTTGCGGGGCAGGTTGCTAAAGAGCAAACCCAGTGCCTATTGACATTTGACAAGTTTTGTCAGTCATGACATTCTGCTATTTGAGACAATCACACTCTTCCAAGTACATCCTACTTCCAGTGATGGTGAAACCATTGGCCCATATAACCATTCTCATTCATTTATCTGTGTCTGTACAACCCAACTCAAATGTTCTTCTTTATATAAAATTTTCCTGATGTCCCAAACACAATGAACTGCTTCTTCCTCAATCCTCCAGCAATTTGCATACATCTCTCTCACTCATTCGCAATAGTAACTATTCATTGGTGTACATCTTCACTAGAACTGTGAGCTCTTTTCCCCTAAAAAAGCAGCAGATATACCCACAGTAATTAGAAAATGTGGTTTTTTTTTTAAAGAGAGAGAAAATTTTTTAAATATTTTTTTTCAGTTTTCGGAGGACACAACATCTTTATTTTATTTTTATGTGGTGCTGAGGATCGAACCTAGCGCATGCCAGACGAGCATGTTACCGCTTGAGCCACATCCCCAGCCCTAGAAAATGTTTCTTACACATTGAAATGTAGTATACCCACTTTCAGGTACCTTCCTATCTCACAGTTTCCCTGTTGGTTGTACTTACTTCCATTCTACAAGAATGGACTTGAGAAATTACTCTCCCTCCCATGGCCACAGTTAATTAACCATGGTTGAATATCTTTATCCAGTTAGCCCCTTCCTGAAAAATATCAGACTTGGGACAAAGGCTATTAGTAAAATCAAAATGGAAATGATAAACAACAACAACAACAAAAAAAACAGCACAATTTGCCATCACAGACAACAGGCTGGTTTCTAAAATATATAAACACTTAGAAATCAGTAGGGAAACCACTAGCCAGGTGTAGTGCTAGTACAAGCCTGTAATGCTAGCTACTCAGGCAACTGAGGCAGGAGGATTGCAAGTTTGAGGCCAGTCCCAGAAACTTAGCAAGACTCTGTCTCAAAGTAAAAAACAGTAGTTGTTTGGTATAGCTCAGTGGTAGAGCACCCCTGGATTCAATCCCCATTACCACACAAAAAATAAGGAAGAGAACAACAACCCAATAGGAAAAAACAGTGGACAAAACATAAAAAGGAATTCTCACAGCAAAAGAAATATAACTTGTTCTTAAGCATATTTTAAATCACATATGTTCCTGAGTTTTTTTTATTGCAGCATGATTTGTAATAGCAAAACATTGGGGAAACCTAAATGTTCATCAATAGGGAAGTGTTTAAATGCAGGATTACACCAAAACAACAGAATCCTATAATATAAATGAATGATGGCATTCTCTAAGTGCTGATGCTTCAGATCTCCAGGATATATTTTCTATGGAAAATATGTATTTATTATGCTGCCATTGGTGTAAAAAGAAAAATGGAGAGAGGGAAATAGATAGCTAGATACATAGATAGATTTTACCACATGTACATAAAATACTTCTGGAAGGAGATGGAACAAACTGTTCCATTGGTTGTCTTTGAGAAAGTGAACTGAGTGACTAAAGGAAAGAGGATGGAGAGATTTTTCACTATACAGTCTTCCCTTGGTATCCCACATGTGATTGTTTCAGGACCCTTTGTGGATACCAAAATCCATTCAAGTCCCTTGTATTAAATGACATAATATTTCATATTATGTAGTCAATCCTTCTCTATGCTTTAAATCATCTCTGGATTATCTGCAAAACCTAATACAATGGAAATGCTATGTAAATAATTGTTAAACCATATTGTTTAGAGAATAATGACAGGGGAAAAGTCTGTATATATTCAGTCCAAATGTGTGGTTTTTGTTTTTTCTTTTTTGTACTGAGGATCCAAATCAAGGGTGCTCTATCACTGAGCTACATCACCAGCCCTTTTTAATTTTTATTTTGATACTCAGTCTCACTAAATTGCTGAGGCCAACCTTGAACTCCTGCCTCAGCCTCCCAAGTCTCTGGGATTGCAGACCTGCATCACCACACCCAGTAATTTTTCTTTTTTTCCTGAATATTTTCAATCTTCAGTTAATAGAACTTGCAGGTATGAAGGGTCATTTTGAATCAAATGAATATTTTCTATGTAAAAGTAAATAGCACTTGGACAGGGGTTGTGGCTCAGAGGTAGAGCGCTCGCCTAGCATGCATGAGGCACTGGGTTCAATCCTCAGCACCACAATAAAAAATAAATAAATACATAAAGATTTTTAATAAGTAAATTGCACCTAAGTTAGCATAAAAGATTTAGGATTCTAGAGAAATTTGGTTTCTTTGCACCACTGAGTCTGTGGGTTTAATTCATGAACTGGGAACAACTGCATTGCGCATGGGAATTGGAGAGGAAAGGAAGCTGTTTTAAAGAATGAAGCCAACAAAGCAAAAAGATGAAGAGAAAAGACTGGTCTCTGAACAACTTGGTTCCAACTCTTTCCTGGTGCCAGCTCCCCTTGGTTTCTTCAAAACATTCTTGTATTCTTATAATAAATCTCCCTCTTTTTTGGCCTAAACTAACTTGAATTGTTTTCTGATAGTTTCATCCAAAAGTATCTATTCTGGTAGTTTTCTGTAAATGCTTGTGGAAATGAAGTGAAAAAAATCTTTGTAATGGAGTTTATTTGGGTTCTCAAAATTTGATTATACGATTAAAGGGGGGGAAAAAAAAAACTATCCAGGCCAGACACAGTGGTGCACACCTGAACCCAGGCACTCAAGAGGCTGAAACAAAAGAATCTCAAGTTTGAGCCCAGCTTGGGCAACTTGTGAAACCCTGTCTCAAAACAAAAAATAAAAATATGGGAGCATAACTCAGTGGTAGAGCATAACCGGGTTCGATCTGCAGTACAAAACCAACCAACCAACCAACCCCTCAATGGAAGGAAGCCAAATCTAAGGCCATTATGAAAGACATTCACCCTAAGCTAAGGTGGTGTTGGCTAGTGGAAAATATAAGCTGGACAGGGGACAAGTAATACATCCACCTTTTAGACTTTACTTTTAGTCCCTGCCTAAGAACTTGACTGATCAATTAATGTTTGGTGAAGGCCTATCTGAAAGATAAACTCATGAATTTTGTTAATCAGGATGAAATTTAAGCATTAAGGAAAATTTTTATTTGTTTGGTTTGGTCTGGTGTGTTTTTGGTAGAAAGGCATTAAGGACAATTCCAGGTAAAGAGACCTTGCCTATCATCATTTCAGCATATTCGAGTTTCCAAGGTCTAGGACTACTAAACACTTTGAGGCTAACTCCTTCAGAAGGTAATGTCCATTTCCTTCTCTCTCTACGTTTTCTAACCTACAGATGATACTATCTTCTTCTACTATTTTTGTCATTCTTCCCAGCACCAGCTAAGAAGTTCTTAGGGAAATTTCTGGAAGGCCCAGAATTATATTTACAAAGAAACTCCTAGAGTTAATGAAGTTAGATATATTTTGTATGAGCATGGTATCACAATGTATACTCCAAGAATTCAGTACAGAAGTTTCATGTATGTTCATGTATCTTTTACATAAGGTGAATTTAAACAATGACAATATTTTATCTGATATGAAATAAGTCAGAAAATAATTGCAATATGAACACTATAATGTAGAAGAGCACAATTTATTTCTTTTTTCATAGCCTTTTATTAATAACTTTTTATAAATAACCTACAAACTTTCCTGAAACAAAAGAAAAATGAATGTTTAAAATTAAAATAAAATTTCATTTGAGTTATGATTGCAATTAATAATTACAACAACAATAATAGCTAACACATAGCATCTTCTATGTGCCAGGTATAAGTCTTATTAATTTAGGGCTTATTTAATTTAGGGCTGGGGATATAGCTCGTGGTAGAGCAGTTGCCCAGCAGTGCATGGACCCTGGGTCCAATTCCTAGTACTGAAGAAAAAACACACACACACACACAATTTATTTCTATAAATTCCACAATTTATTTCTATCACTGAAATTCACTGAAATTGAAAGATAGTGTTCTATAAATACTATAAATAGGGCTGGAATTTATAGCTCACTGGTAGAGTACTTGCCTTGCACTCGTGAGGTCCTGGATTCAATCCTTGGCACCACATAAAAATAAATAAATAAAAATAAAGCTATTGTATCCATCTACAACTAAAAAAAACTTTTTTTAAAATACTATAAATACCAGGCTGTTATTCTCCATTCAACCAATATTTCTTGAAAACTTATTAGTAGGGATATTATAAAAGTGTAAGACATAGTACTTGGCTGTAATTTATCTGAAATAAGATATAGAAATACAAGTCATCATTGTTGTTATTTTTCTAAGTATATAGTAACATATAAGAATATATATCCCTGTGATTTGTGTTAGAGTCTTGAGGGAGCCCAGTAAATAGCATGCCCAGATTGAAAATAATGGGCAAGCATGCTGAGCACAGTAACCTACTCAGGAGGCTAAGGCAGGAGAATCACAAATTCAAGGCCAGCCTGGGCAACTTAGCAAGACCCTGTCTCATAATAAAATTTTAAAAGCACTGGTGGGGTAGCTCAGTGGTAGAGAGCTTGGATAACATGTGCAAGTCCCTGGGTTCAATATCCAGTACTGAAAACAAAACAAAAGGTGTGTGATGGGAGAGGGGCAAGCATAAGGTAAATTAAAAGTTAAATATCACCTTGAACTGGTAAGGATTAGCTGGAATATACAGTTCATGAGAATCAAACTGACCTGTCACCTGAACTCTGAGATGAGATGAACTCACCCACCCTGTTCCACAGGCAGAACAGGGCCTCATTATGACTTTCATGGAATTGGAGGTACTTTTGCTTTTTTACTTGAGTCCTCCTCCACCCCCATAAAAAAATAATATTTAAATTTTTATTTTGTGACTACATTGGTATAAATACAAATAAATTATTACATATTAAAACATTTTTTTCTTTGACTTAAAAGTTCATGTTTTTCTTCTGGTTTTAAAAGAAATTAAAACATTTTCATAAGCCTCTGAAAGTAATATGGACCCTAGACACTGTGTCCACTGTGTCTAATGGAGAAGTTGGCCCTAGGCAGCACACTGGACCAGGTAACTTCCATCCTGGAGGAAAACCTACACTCTGAAAGCAGGCTTACTCTTAAGAGGAAATGAGCCCAAATTGCTAGGTTGTTCTTCCTCTTTTCTCTTTCTCCTTCGTGTGTGTGTGTGTGTGTGTGTGTGTGTGTGTGTGTGTTGCTGGGGATCAAACCCAGGGCCTCTTGTGTACTAACCAAGTGCTCTACCACTTAACCATATCCCCATCCTCTACATTGTTCTTCCTGAAACTACCAAACTGATAAATTACTCTCTCCCTCCCTAGGAGTAAAGAGATAGCAAGGAGTTGCATCGTTTCAGCTCACCCCATACGAAAGAAAACTATCAGGAGAGAAAAAGAAACCCTTTCTTAGCAATACTTATTACTGAAATGGTTGCATTTGGTTTCCACAATTTTATAAGATTACCCGTCTAGCTTCAGAGGACGTCAAAGTGCAACTTTCTTTGGTAGTCCCAAATCCAGGTTTATCCAACACCAGCCACCTCCACCATGCTGCCCAAGTTCGACTCCAATGAGATCAAAGTTATGTACCTGAGGTGCATCTGTGGCAAGGTCAGTGCCACTCTGCCCAGGCCCCCAAGATCAGCCCCCTGGGTGTATCTCCAAAAAAAGTTGGTGGTGACATTGCCAAAGCAACTGGCAATTGGAAGGGTCTGAGGATTATAGTGAAACTGGCCATTCAGAACAGACAGGCCCAGATTGAAGTAGTACCTTCTGCCTCTGCCCTGATCATCAAAAAGCCCTCAAGAAGCCACCAGGAGGGCTGGGGGTGTGGCTCAAGCGGTAGCGCGCTCGCTTGACATATGCGCAAGGCGCTGGGTTCGATCCTCAGCACCACAAACAAATAAAATAAAGATGTTGTGTCCACCGAAAACTAAAAAATAAATAAGTATTTAAAAAAAAAAATGAAGCCACCAGGAGACAAAAAGAAAACAGAGAAACATTAAAAACAGCGGAAATATTACTTTCGATGAAATTATCCAACAGATGCGTCACTGATCTTTAGCTAGAGAAATTTCTGGACCTATTTAAGGAGATTCTGGGGACTGCCCAGTCTGTGGGCTGTAATGTCGATGGCCACCACCCTCATGACATCATAGATGACCTCAGTAGTGGTGCAGTAGAGTCCCCAGCTAGTTAAGAAGTACATGGGAAAATATTTTAATAAAGGATCTTTTGACAACAACAACAACAACAACAAAAAGATTACCCATCTAGCCGGTCACAGTAGTACTTACCTGTGACCCACCAACTCGGGAAGCTGAGGCAGGAGACTCACAAGCTGGAGGCCACTCTCAGTAATTTAGCAAGGCCCTAAACAACTTAGCAAAACCCTGTCTCAAAATAAAAAATAAAAACGGTTAGGGATGTAGCTCAATGGTAAAGTGCCCCTGAGTTTAATCCCCAGTACTAAAAAAAAAGAAGAAAAAAAAATTATCCATCTAAAACTTCTTTCTCCAGATTCCTCTACCAGAAAATTTTCTGATTATAACTAAGCTTTCCACGAAGCTATTCCTGCAAGGAAAGAGTGTCTCAAGCAACTGATAAAATACACAATCTGCTGTCTGGTTACATTTCTCATTATAAATTAATAAATTAGCATTCTAGTCTATATATTACTCTCACAGGAGACTGGATGCCTTGAGAATTCATGGATTCATTTAACTTTTTTTTTTAACTGTTATTGAGCCCAAAAAGTTAAGTTTCAAAATCTGAACCATGTCAGCATGATCTAAGTTACAACAACCCTACCAGACTTTCTGAGTAACCAGTAAGATTTTATTAGCTGAAGTTCAATTCTTCCATTCTCTAACAATAGCACTCCCCACTGTCCCAGACTGCCTATCATAATCTCAAATCCTCAAATTAGTCAAGAGGGTGGAAGAAGAAACACTAAAGCAAAATTTTTCTGCAGCTATTGTTTTCTTCCAGTTCTATTCAATGACAAGTTATTAAAAATACATGGCTTTTCTCCATGGCTCATAATTAGGGAAGGGTTAGTCATTAGCAGTTAGTTCTTTGTAAAATAAATCGTATCTTTTATGAAAAATTGTCTCTTAGAAATTTTTATGAGGGTTTCTTTGTTTTGGTTTTGGTTTTTTGTTTGTTTGCTTTATAGTACTGGAGATTGAACCCAGGGGCACTCCATGATTGTGCCACATCCCCAATTCCATTTATTTATTTATCCATTCATTCATTCATTCATTCATTTATGATAAAAAGCAGGGTCTCACTAAGTTGCTGAGGGTCTCACTAAATTGCCCAGGTAGGTCTTGAATTTAACAATTCTCCTGTCTCTGTTACTCCTCCTCCTGAGTCACTGGGATTATCATTATCATCAGCACAGTGGGCTTCATTTGTTTTTAAACAACCTCCATGGCCAGACAATGTATCATCTTGAATGACACAAGAGAGGACTGGTGATATAATAAAGGTTGGAATGGAACATCTTAATACTTTTATTCTTTCATTAAACAGAGCCACTGAAGTGCCAGCCAGTTATGTGCCTAACCTAATTGAAAGTTGGAAAGCATTATCTAGCTGTATGTCCAGAAGGAGAAGGAAACAGATTCCTTTGAACACTTATTAATCTCTGTCTCAATAACTGAGATTATTGTTCCCATTTTCAGAAGAAACTGAGGCTCAGAGAGAATAAGTAACTTGTCAAAGTCACACAACTAGAAATCATGATATAATGTAGTCATGATTCAAACTCAGGTCTGGTCAATAAAGATTTCTTGAGTTCCCCACTCAGTGGTAAGCCCTATGAATTGGCATTGAGAGTACAACCAGGGTCTGCCCTTGAAAAATTCCATCCACTTCCTGCCACTGTGCCAGTAAGCCTACCTCCGCTACCAACCTAGCCCTTGGTTCAGTGGAAGAGACTTAGCGCCTCCTTTTTCTACGCTATAGACCACATCCCTACCCTTTATTCTCTTTCTCTCTCTTTTTTTTTTTTTTTACATTTTATTTTGAAATAAGTTTACACTTACAAAAAAAGTCACAAAAACCATTGAGAGTTCATGTATACCCTTCACATAGCTTCCTCTATCATTAACAACTTGCATAACCACAGTGCAATTATTAAAACCAGCACATTAACATAGCTAAAATACAATTAACTGAACTGAACAACTTATTCAGATTTTACCACTTTTTCTCCTAATGCACTTTTTTTGTTTCAGGACCCAATCTGGAATCCCACACGACATTTGTTGATGTGTTTCCTTAGTCTCCACCAATCTATAATCGTTCCTCAGCCTTCCTTGATTTTCATGACCTTGATACTTTTGATGAGTTTTATTACAGTCTCTGGCTTACAATGGCTCAATTTGTAATTTTTCACCTTTAAGATGGTGAGAAAATGATCCACAGTCAGAAAAAAAAATGTATTTTGGATTTTCATCTTTTCTTGAGCTGGTGATATGTGGTAGAATAAAATCCTGGGATGTAGCAGTGGGTGAAGTTCCCATTCAGCCACATGGTGTTGGGGGAGGGACAGACCACCAACACTCTATCTAGTACTGTGTTGCTAAGGTAAGATATTCAGAAAGTTAGATGAATTACACACATTTTCAACTTAAAATACTTCCAACTTTTATGTATGAGAGTTCACCTGAGAAACAGAATCAATAGAATATGTTTATATTTGAATATTGATTTATTAGGAAATGGAGTCACAAAATCAGAGTGAAATTTTCCACAGTGACTCTCTGCAAGCTGAAGAACCAGGTAAGTCAGTAGCATGGCTCAGTCCAAAAAAACAAAAAGCTCAAAACCAGCAATATTGTTAGTGTAGTCCTCAGTTGAAGGCCAAAGGCTCAGAGCCACCAGAGGACTGCTGGGGCAAGTTCTAGTTCAAAGGCTGAAAAACCAGAGTCTGATGTCTAAGGACAGAAGGAGGAACCAGAGTTTCCCCATTCTTGACCTTTCCAGTTCTATCTGAGCCCCAACCCCCACCCACACTAAGGATCTATCCCACTCATTTGCTGACCCACATGCCAGTCTTCCCTAGAAACACTCTTACAGACACACCTGAAGTTATCCAGGCATTCCTTAATCCAGTCAACTTAACACCCCAAATTAACCATCATAGATGGGCTATCCAGATATTACCAGCCTGAGTTCAGGAGCATCTGTAGTCATTTTGCAAAATGTTTCTCTTTATTTTCTTGTAATTAGACTTAAATCATGAATTGTTGGCAAAAATATCACAGAAGCAATACTGTGTTCTCAACAGATGATATCAGAGGTCAGTGTCTTATTTGGGATATTAGTCTTGATCACAGGGTTAAGCTGATATTTACCAGGCAGTAAAGTTACTGATGTTTCTTTTGTATTGATATAAATATCTTGAAGGAGATACTTTGATATTATGGAAAAATGCTGTTCTTAAACTTTCCACCACTAATTTTTAAAAATTTATTTTAAATCGGTATATATTATATGAGAATGCATTTTGATTCATTGTACACAATTGCAGCACAATTTTACATTTCTATGATTGTACACGATGTAGCATCACACCATATGTGCAGTCATACATGTACCTAGGGTAATGATGTCCATCTCATTCCACCATCTTTCCTACCCTCGTGCCCTCCCTTCCCATTTGCCCCATCAAAGTTCCTCCATTTTTTCCCATGTCCCCACTCCCCATCCACTTATCAGAGAGAATGTTTGGCATTTGGGCTTTTGGGATTGGCTTACTTCATTTAGCATGATGTTCTCCATCTCCACCCATTTACCTGCAAATGCCCCCAAATTTTATTCTCTTTTAATGCTGAGTTTCTTTATCCATTCATCTATTAAAGGGCATCTAGGTTGCTTCCATGAATTCAACAAAGTAGCAGGATATAAAATCAATACCCATAAATCAAATGTATGTCTATTCTTCAGTGATGAATCCTCTGAAAGAGAAATTAGGAAAACTACCCTATTCACAATAGCCTTAAAAAGAAACAAACAAACAAACAAAAAACTTGAGAATCAACTTAACAAAAGAGGTGAAAGACCTTTACAATGAAAACTACAGAACACTAAAGAAAGAAATTGAAGAAGACTTTAGAAGATGGAAAGATCTCCCATGCTCTTGGATAGCCTAGCCCCTGGGAGGCACTGGGTTCAATCCTCAACACCATATAAAAGTAAATAAATAAAATGAAGGTATTGTGTTCAAGTACAACTAAAAAATAAAAAAGATTCAGTGGTAGATGGTGATATCAGTGGTGGAAAGAGGTGGCAGAGGGAGGGGGCAAGTAAAGACTGAACAGGTTAATAGCAATAAAAACAAATCATGTTTACATGTGAGAATTAGAGTTGTGGGAGGGAATGTAATTCTGTTATATTTCCTTGCTCAAGTTTCATACCAGATGTACTGATCCATGAAGTATTTGTTTCATAGTAGATGAGATAGCATTCCGCTCTGAACTAAAAGTGATTTTGGGGGTGGGGTGGTGCTGGGGATTGAACCCAGAGGTGCTTTACCACTGAGCCACATTCCTAACCCTTTTTATTTTTTATTTTAAGACAGTTGTTTAGGGCCTTGGTAAATTGCTGAGGGTGCCTCAAACTTCCAATCTTCTTGCCTTAGCCTTCTAAACTGCTGGGATTATAGCCATGTGCCCAGCTAAAAGGGATTCTTTAGAAACATAACCTGCTTACCAATACCTGTCTTTGACTCATATTCTACTTTCAATAAAGCATGAAAGTGAAAAACTTGCTGCTCCTGTTGTGGAAAAGTGTCTTCAGATTTAGACTCCCCTCCCGCTGGAGGCCTGTGTCAGTGTTGGTAAAGGAGAGACATCTGCATGTCTCCTGCAGTGAGCAAAGGACTGTCTCCTTGTTCGCTTCAAAGGCTTTCTGACTTAGTACATTTCAAAAAAGCAGGGAGAATGTTCCTTACATGTGTATCAGCTTCCTTCAGTTTGGCTTTTATTCATAAGTGGAAAATCAAATATTCCTTGTAAGTAAGTATCTGAAGTACATTTGAATAACAGACTTCTCAGAAAATTTGTTCTTCCCATTCTCCAAGTCAGCTGTTTCTTGGATCTTGTGTGTCTCTTTAAAAGGATTCTTCTGAAATGCCCTGAATGAATCTTTTAGATCACTTTGAAAAAGAAAAAAAAATGAGTTTATGGATGGGTGTGCTATTTTATCCAACTCAAGTTTATTGTTATTAGCAACAAATAATCAAAGCAATACTCTTAAGAATATCAAAGGGGGCTGGGGTCGTGGCTCAGCAGTACAGCACTTGCCTCGCACATGTGAGACCCTGGGTTCGATCCTCAGCACAGCATAAAAATAAATAAGTGAAATAAAATAATTGTGTCCAACTACAACTAAAAAAATAAATATTTAAAAAAAGAATATTAAAGGATGTTTAAATAAAAAAAAATTCAGGAGTCTTGTTAAGGCAGTCAGGGTCTAACCTAACATGATAAAGATTTGGGCCTACTTTTTCCTCTATTAGATGCAGGGTCTCTGGTCTAATTCCTAGGTCCCTGATCCACTTTGAGTTGAGTTTTGTGCATGGTGAGAGATAGGGGTTTATTTTCATTTTATGGCATATGGATTTCTAGTTCTCCCCGTACCATTTGTTGAAGAGGCTATCTTTTCTCCAATGTATGTTTTTGGCACCTTTGTCTAGTATGAAATAACCATATTTATGTGGGTTTGTCTCTCTGTATCAGTCAAGGTTCTCCAGAGAAAGAGCACCAATTAGAATTATAAGGAGAAAGATTTTTTTTTTTAATAAGGAGAAAGATTAGTCACATCCCTAGTCCTTTTTGTTTATATTTTATTAAGACAGGGCCTCGCTAAGTTACTTAGGGCCTCACTAAATTGCTGAGGCTGGCTTTTCAAATCGTAATCCTCTTGCCCAGAAAGATATTTGAGGGAAATTTTAGAGGAAATGGTTTATAAGACTATGGAGGTGAGAAGTCTCACAAAAGGCCACTGCATTTTGGGGAACAATGAGAGCCAATGGTGTGGCCCAGTCCAAATTTTTAAAAAATCAGAACCAGGGACGGGGATTGTAGCTCAGTAGTAGATACTTGCCTAGCACGTGAGATGCACTTAGTTCGATCCTTAGCACTATATAAAAACAAATAAATAAACAAAGATATTGTGTCCATTTACAACTAAAAATAATTTTTTTAAAATCAGAACCAGAGGCTGGGGATGGTAGAGCACTTACCTAGTGTGAGAGAGAACCTGGTTTCCATCCCCAGCACCAAAAATAATAAATCAGAACCAGGACAGCCAGTGGTGTAACTCTTAGTCTGAGGCCAAATACCTGCAATCCTGGATGACCTCTAATACAAGTTCCAGAATCTCAAAGCCAAAGAACTGAAATTCTGACATCTAAGAGCAAGAGATAGATGTCCCAGTTCCAGAAGAGAGGGTGAATTTGCCTTTCCTCTGCCTTACTGTTCTATCCAGACCCTGATCTCATTGAATTGTGCCAGATCTTCCTCATCCAGTCACTGATTCAATTGCCAATCTCTCTTAAAACACTTCCCAGACATACCCAAAAATGATGCTTCACCAACTATGCAGGAAATTTTAATCCTGTCAAAGTGACACCCCAAATTAGCCTGCACTCTCTTCCCATTCTGTGGTTTCTTGCTACTTTTCTGACTGATCCTTGTTGGTCTTCTTGGAAAATTCTTTTTTTTTTTTTTTTTTTTTTTGCACAGGAAATTGAACCCAAGGGTGCTTTACCACTGAGCTACATCCCCAGTTCTTTATTTATTTTGAGACAGGGTCTCACTAAGTTGCTGGGAATCTTGCTAAATTACTAAGACTAGCCTTGAACTTGAGATTCTCCTGCCTCAGCCTCACAAATTACTAGGATTACAGGCATGCCCCATTGCACCCAATGTAAATTCCTCTTCTTATCCCTTAAATATTGATTCTTCCCTGACTCTTTCATCAACCTGTTCTCTCCATCTGCACTCCCCAGTTTCATGAATAATCTCATTGTAGCTAATGACTTAATTATCACATATATAAAAATGACTCTAAAATCTGGAAGCATAATTTAGCTTTGTCCAGTGGCACAAAAGTCGATCTTCATTAAACACCCTGAAAAAAATTCAGGTAAACAAGTTCAATAATGGTAGTTCTATGTAATGTATTGAGGAAACTCCATACTGTTTTTTATAATGGATGTACTAATTTTCATCCTACTAATAAGGTACAAGGATTTCCTATTCTCCACATTCTCTCTGGTTTGTTTGCTTTCTTTCTTTCTTTTTGTAACAACTGTTCTAAAAGGAGTGAGAGGATACCTCATTGTGGCTTTTGTTTGCATTTCTCTGATGATTAGGTATGTGGAGCATTTTCATGTAACTCTTGGTAATTTGTATATCTTCCTTTATAAATTCCTATATAAATGTATTTTTGTCTTTTTTTATATCAGGTCATTTGTTTTTCCTACTGTTCAATTATTTGGATGTTAACTCCTTATCAGTCAGATAGGTGGTTTGCAAATATTTTCTCCTATTTCATAACTAGTCTCTTAAATTATTATTATTTGATGGGATGTACAGAACCTTTAAGTTTAATGTAATTACATTTGTCTATTTTTTGTTGTTGTTGTGCTTTTGGGTTCATATCCCCCAAAAAATATCACTGTCTGGACTGTGTATGCTGATGCACATCTGTAATCCTAGCTACTCTGGAGGCTGAGGCAGGAGGATTACCAATTTAAGGCTAACCCCAGCAATTTAGCAAAATCCTAGCCAGGCATGGTGGTGCATGCCTGTAATCCCGGAGGCTCAGGAGGCCGAGGCAGGAGGATCGCAAGTTTAAAGCAAGACTCAGCAACTTAACAAGGCACTAAGCAACTTAGTGAGACCCTTTCTCAAAACAAAAAATAAAAAGGGCTGGGGATGTGACTAGTAATAAAGCACTCCTGGGTTCAATCCCTGATACCAAGAAAGAAAAAAGGGCAGGGAATGGTTAGGGGATGTAGTTCAATATCCAGAGCCATAAAATTAAATAAATCAAAATTAAATTAAAATTTAAAAAATAAAAAGGGTCATCAGGCACAAAAAGGCAAATATATAGATGTCACTTACATGTGGAATCTAAAATACTTGAAATCATAGAACAGAGTGAAATGGTGACTACCAGGGGATGGGGACATGGAGGTTAAGGAGATGTTGCAAATTTTCAGTTAGTATGAGATATTCTGGAGATTTATTGTACAACTTAGTGTCTGTAGTTATAATATTGTATCCTGTTTTGAAAGTTGATAAGAAAGCAAGTTTTAAGTATCTCACCACAAAAAATAAATGTTAATTAGCTTGATTAAGCCATTCCACAATGTGTATATATTTTAAAATATCATGCTGTACATGATAAATGCATGTAATTCTTATATCAATTTAAAAAATGATATTGAAATTGTATTCACTTGAAAGCTTTGCCACACTTTTTTAAGTATTTTCACTAACTTTTTGTCATCATTCAAGAATTATGCCTTTTTCAGTTAGTGCTCTATAGTTAAGACTACCAATAGTTTTAAAAAAAAAGTGAGAGCTAAAAATGTATTTTACAAATTTATGGCCAATCCACCTGTAAGAACATTCTCTCATATTCCTTTACTTTTGATAGTTCTATTGAGATTTTTTTAAAACCATATAGAATTCCCTAGAATTTTATTAGAACGAGTAACTAGGGTTTACTTCTTTGTTTGGGGGTCTGTCATCTATCTGGTTGCATCAAAAATAGTTCTCTTTTGGAAAAGCTCAAAATCTTAACTTAGAACATATATTCAGTGATATTAACAGTCACTAATAAGATGTGACTTGCTCTTTTTATTGTATTTTTTTAGCTGTATGGACCTTTATTTTATTCATTCATTTATATGTGGTGCTAAGAATCGAACCCAGTGCCTTCCTTACACATGCTAGGCAAGTGCTTTACCACTGAGCCACAGAATCAGCCCCTGTGACTTTATCTTTTTTTAAATAGTTTTAATTATGGTGGACACAATACCTTTATTTTATTTAATGTGGTGCAAAGGATCAAACCCAGTTTATCACCCATATTAGGCAACTGCTCTATCACTGAGCTACAACCCCAGCCTGTGACTTAAACTTTTATAACATTTTTTTTCTCTGGAAAAAAAAATAAAAAGAGCTGGAAGTGTAGCTCAGTGGTGGAGCACCCCTGGGTTTTATCCCCAATAACACACACACAGACAAAATAACAACAACAGTACTGTTTGGATCAATGTCATGGAGCTTTCCCCTGTCTTCTTCTAGTAGTTTTATAGTTTTTAGGTCTTACATTTGTCTTATCCATTTTGAAAATGGAGTTGATTTTTGTATATGATGTGAGAAGAAGCTTTAATTTCATTCTATATGTGGATATCCAGTTTCAACAAGTTATTAATTTATAACCCATATCAGAACTGACTGGTTTTCCCTTGGGGTCAGACACAGTGGAATACATCTGTAATCCTAGCTACTCAAGAGCCTGAGGCAGGACGATTGCAAGTTCAAGGCCAACCTGGGTAATTTAACAATAGCCTGTCTTGAAAATTAAAATAAGGACTGGGAGTGCAGTCAGTGGTAGAGCACTTGCCTACCATGCACAAAACCGTAAATTCAATCCCTAGTACTGCTAAGAAGAAAAGAAAGAGAAGAACTGATTTGCTTCCATAATTTTAATTTCACACTTTTTTTTAAAAGAGAGAGTGAGAGAGAATTTTAATATTTATTTATTTATTTTAGTTTTCAGTGGACACAACATCTTTGTATGTGGTGCTGAGGATTGAACCGGGGCAGCATGCATGCCAGGCGAGCGCGCTACCGCTTGAGCCACATCCCCAGCCCTTCACACTTTTTTTTCCTTTTGTGTTTCTCTCTGGGGATTAAACCACTGAGGGGCATCTCCAGTCCTATTTTTTTAAATTCTGAGACAGGATCTCCCTAAATTGCTGAGGCTGACTTGGAACTTGGGACTTTCCTGCCTCAGCCTCCTAAGTCACTGGGGTTACAGGTGGGAGCTACTACACCAATTCAAATGCTTTTTAAAACTTCCTTTTCTATTCAATTAGTTTAAGACCTCAGATATAAATAAATTAATCCTTTTTCATACTTTTTAATAATATTTCTGAAATGTGACACACATTGTTAAAAACAACACTTGCTCTTATATCTAAATCACATTTGCCTGGTTGGGGATGTAGCTCAGTGATAAGAGCAATTGCCTAGCATTTGCAAGGTCCTGGGTTTGAACTTAGCACTGCAAAAAATAAGTAAATAAATCATATTTTCCTAAAATCAATCAGAAATTTTATATGATAAAACTTTCAAAGCAGGAAACCATCTTTCATGGCAATGAACTTCTTGCATCCAAACTGCATCTTCTATTTTCTTTAAATCAAAAATAATTCAGCATGTTTGTATGCCATCTAGGTTATATATTCATTTTGGTTCAAGAAGTTAGAAATTTATATATTTAGCTGGGGAAGGGGGTGGCAAATGTTCATAAACCCAGCTACTCAGGAGGCTGAGTCATAAGGATCACAAAGTTCAAGGCCAGCCTAGAAACTTAGTGAGACTCTAACTCAGAATAAAAAATAAATTAAAAGGGCTGGTGATGTAGTACAGTGGTAGAGCACCCCTGGGTTCAATTTCCTGTACACCCCTCCTGCCCACACACAGAAATTTATATACTTGAGTACTTGTCTAGCATGTGTGGGACCTTAGATTCAACCAATAGTACTGCCAAAATCAATAAGAAAATCGTATCTTCAGTGCTTTTTAAATTACAGTTGCATTGTGTCTCTAACTTGTCCAAGCCAAAGATACATAGGCTTCATCCATGATAGCTCTTTCTTTAATACAAACCTTGTATTCCTTATCAGTAGGCAATCAATTTTCAAGTCCCAAAATTCTAGCTCCTACTCAACCCTGTTTCTCTCTGTAACAGTGCTACTGCTTTATTCTAGGCCATCATTATCTTTTTTGGATCACCACAACTGCCTACTAACTGGTTTCTCTTCTTCAGTCTTACTAACCCACACATAATTATCTATAGTATAAACAAAATATTATCTCTAAAATGTTAATCTTCCTAGTTCATTTTCCATTAAACTCTTCCTTTGATGCCTCAAAGGACACTAACAAAAAAGCAAAAAGACAATCCACAGCATAGGAGAAAATTTTGCAAATCATATAACTAAAAGGGACTTACTTCTATAAGAGTTATTGCAACTCGGTAATAAAAATGCAAATAGCTGGTCATGGTGGTGCATGACTGTAATTCCAGCTATTCAGGAGATTAAGGCTGGAGGATCACTAGTTTGAGGCCAGCTTGGGTAACTTAGCAAAACCTCTCAAAATAAAAAATGAAAGGGCTGGGGATGTAGTTCTACAAACACTTTAGCATGCAAGACTCTGGGTTCAATCTCCAGTAAAACAAAAACAAAAATCAATCAAACAAACAAAAAAGAATCCCACAAATAACCCAATTTAAAAATGGGCAAAGGATCTAAAAAGGCACTGCTAAAAAGAAAATATATAAACAAACCATAAGCACATGAAAAGGTGTTCAACATCATTAATCACCAGGGTAACTAATATTAGCTATGTGCTTCTGATGCTTTAATATTTGGGGGACTTGCTTATTCTGGAGTGACTGCCCTTCCCAAGATTAGCCAATTCCCAAAGATAGCAAAGGATTTGCCTCTGAGCATAACTTTTATATGCAAATCAACCCATTGATAAACTACACAAGTCCATTAGAGTGCTCTTACACTTCAGGCCACATTTCCCTTCCCTAATCACCCTCAGGGAAGGGTACCAAAAAATAGGGGAAGTCCCTAAACCTCAGATTCCACTGAAATTCCTCAAACTAGCCTATTCTATACCAGATGAGGTGGCGCTCACCTATAATCCTAGCAACTCAGGAGGCTTAGGCAGTAGGATCACAAGTTCAAAGCAAGCCTGGGCAAAATNATTATTATTATTATTATTATTATTATTATTTTGTGTGTGTGTGTGTGTGTGTGTGTGGGATTGAACCAATGGGAACTCTACCACTGAGCTACATCCCCAGTTCTTTATTTATTTTGAGACAGGGTCTCAAAATGTTGTTGAGGCTGGCCTCAAACTTTCGAGCCTCCTGAGTTACTGGGATTACAGACATGCGCCACCATGCCCAAATGAATAACGTTTTTTAAAAGACTTTTATTGAGTTATAATTCACAACCCAGCTGGGTATGGTGGTGCATGGCTCTAATCCAAGCAACTTGGGAGTCTAAGAAGGGAGGATGGCAAGTTTTAGGACAGCCTGGGCAATTTAGCAAGGTCCTAACCAATTTAGCAAGAATCTGTCTCAAAATAAAAATTAAGGCCGGTTGCAGTGGCACACGGCTGAGGCAGGAGGATTGCCAGTTCAAAGCCAGCCTCAGCAACTTAGCAAAGCCCTAAGCAACTCAGCGAGACCCTGTCTCTAAACATATAACGTATACATGGGCTGGGAATATGGCTCAGTGATTAAGCACCCCTGGGTTCAATCCCCAGTATGTATGTATAAATTAATTAATTCTTTAATGGCTCCCCCTTGCCCTTAAATAGAAACTAAAGAATAAGATGAGTAGGGCAATAAGTAATCTGGCCCCTGCTAATTTTCCCAGCACTATCACTTACCAGTCTTCTCTTCAGTCATCAGCCTCTTTCCTCCACTCGAATTCTAGCCACACTGATCTTTTCTGCCATTTCCCTGTACGTGTGTGTTGGCTTTAAAATAAGTTTACAAACTCTCGGGTGATTGAAGCCTAATTCTCCTCCACTTCAGTATGGAGTAGCTTTAATGAATAACCACTAAGAAATAGAATGTGGTAGAAAGCATAAGGTGTGACTTGTAAGACTGGGTCATAAAAGACATTGTGGCCTCTTTGCTCTCTCGGATCACTTGCTCTTGAGGAAGCTTCTTTGGAGAGACCTTTGAGGTGAAGAGCTGAGATCTCCTGCCATCAGCCATGTGAATGAGCCGCCCTGGAAGCAAATCCCCCATGTGAAGCTTTTTCAAGTTTCTAGGTGACTTCAGCCCTAGCCAATAACTTAATGGCAATCACACAAGAGACCCTGAAGAATAATCACCTAATTAGGCCACTTCCACATCCCTGGGCCACAGAAACTGTGATATATTGAATGTTTGTTCTTAAGCCACTAAATTTGAGGGCTTAAAGATATATAACTAATATAATATGCCAAGCTATCCATCATCACATGTCAAACATCACAGGCTGTTTAGCTCACCTCACTAATCCATAATTATACTTATCTATTTCAAAATCATATTTCAGGCTCTCTTAGCCACTGATTATTTCCAGGTGCTAATGGTTACCACAGCGTATATCCATTTAATTGAACTCTGTACACACACCTTGCCAGAATACAAGCTCAGTGAAGTCCCAGATGTGACTATGTCCTTTTGACGCTGTATTCCTAGCACTAGCCAAGGTGCCTAATACATGATAATCTATTTTTTTTTAAATGGAGGAATGAATAGTTTGATGAATTAATGAATGACTGAACAGTTGGCAGGGATAAAGAAACCTTGAGATAAAGAACCCATATGTGCAGAGGCTGCTATAAAAGCACAGACGAATGACATTTAATTCAATCTGTGACATTCCCTGTGTTAGTCAGATTTTTGTCACTGACAAAATACCTGAGAAAAACTTAAAGGAGGAAAGACTTCTTTTGTCTCATAGTTTCTTTTTCTGGACCTGTGGTGAGACAGTACATCATGGTGGAAGAGCTTGGGTGGTCACTTCATAGTGGCCAGGAAGCAGAGAGAGGAGAGTGGCTGGGGATAAAAGTATGCCCCCAAGGACCTGCTCCCTTCAACTAGGTCCCACCTCTTTCAGTTTCCACCACCTTCCAATAGTTTTTTCAGCTATGAATTCATCAATGGATTAATCCATTGATGAGGTGAGAGCCTTTGTGATCTAATCACTTCCCCAAAGTCCCACCTCTGAACACTGCTGCATTGGGGACCAAGCCTTCTACACATGACCCTTTGGAGGACACTCCAGATCCAAACTGTAACAGCACTTATTATTTGACTTTTGGCAAGCTACATATTTTATGGTCCCATTTGTATGAAAAAACAAGAATAGGCAATTATATAGAGAAGAAACTAGATTAGTGTTGTCTAACACTGGGGAAGGTGGAATAGGGAGTGACTGCCAAAGAATAATGGGTTTCCTTTTTGGAGGAATGAAAATATTCTAAACTCAGATTGTCATGATGGTTGTAAAATTTTGTGACTATATTAAAACCATTTAAATGGGTGAATTTTATAATATATGAATCATATCTTTAAAAAGATGTTTTGTGGGGATTGAGAGTGGTAGAGAACTTGATTAGCATGGGCAAGACCCTGGATTCAATACCAGCCACACACAAAAACAAAAACAAAAACAAAAAAAAAGAAAGAAAAAAAGAAAAAGAAAAAACTAAGATGTTTGGTTCTGTGTAAGCCAATATTCTTTCTAATACACTACTGTGTAGCATTATTATTATTATTATTTATTGTTATTATTATTATTTCTATTAATATGTTTGTCTTAAAATATATGATTTAGTGGAACATGATTATGCATGCCTGTAATTCCCACTTAGGAGGATGAGGCAAGAGGATCATAAGTTCAAGGCTAGCTAGGGCAACTTAGTAAAACACTGTCATAAAGTAAAAATAATAAAAAGTAATAGAAACATTGTTCAGTGGTAGCCTACCCTGAGTTCAATCCCTAGTCTCTGCCAAAAAAAAAATTAATTGAGCATGTGTACCATAAAAGATATAAAAGATTTATGCTTTTGTTTTTCTCAGTGCTGGGAACTGACCCAGGGCCTTGTACATGTTAGGCAAGCACACTACCACTGAGCTACATCCTCAATCCCAGGCCAGGTTACACAATTTTATTTACAGTATTGCTTTGTGTAGCATTAATTTTCATTTATTTATTAGTCAGTTTTCTGTTACTTAACAAAATGCCTAAATTTATATAGAAAAGAGATTTATTTAACTCACAGTATTGGAGGCTGAAAGTCCAAACAGCATGGTACCAGTATTTGCAAAGTTCCCCCGATTACATCACATATAGCAGGTGGCATCATGAAGAGAGCACATGTGAAAGGCAGCAGTTACATAATGACACAAGAAGCCAGAGTGGGGAAAGCAGCTGTTTTTAACAACTCACACTGGCAAGAATTAACTCAGGGTCCCACAAAAACTATCTTAATCTCTCCTATAAGGACAGCACCTCCAATGGACTAAGGATCTCTTACTAGGCCCTACCCCTTCTATTATTTTTTAAAATGTTTTCTAGGCCCCACCTCTTAAAGGTCCTCCTACCACTTGACATTGTCACACTGAGGACCAAGCTTCCAACACATGAACTTTTAAGGAACAAGCCACATCCAAACCATAAGAACTTCTTTATCTACTGTGAAGTTTCCAAAATGGAAAATGGTTTTAAAAGTTCGTCCTCTATGTAGGGTGCAGTGGTATTTGCTTGTAATCTCAGCCACTTAGGAATCTGAGACAAAAGGATCACTTGAGCCCAGGAGTTCTAGGTCAGCATGAGCAATATAATAAGACCCTATCTAAAAAAAAAAAAAAAAGCTGGAGCACATTTGTAATCCTAGTGACTCAGGAGGCCAAGACAGGAGGATGACAAGTTCAAGGCTGGCATGGGCAACTTAGTGGACTCTGTCTCAAAAAAAAAAAAAAAAGGACTGGGGATGTAGTTCAATGGTAAAGCACCCCTGGGTTCAATCCACAGTACCCCCTCTCCGCCCAAAAAAGTTCCCAATCTATTCAGATCATTCATTTTAGAATTATTTCCATCGTATTGAAATAATATTTCCCAGGGCACATTGCAACGATAATATATGAAATACTGGAGATGGATTTTTCTCATATATTTGGTACTTTATTTTTTATTTTTTTGTTTATTTTAGGGTTTTCAGTGATGGGAATCCAATCCAGGACATTGCACATGCTAACACCTGGACTCTACCACTAAGCTACCCTCCCAGCCCATATATCACATTTTCTTTATTCATCTAATCATGAAGGGACCTTTGGGGTGCTTTCACTTTTGCTAATACAGCTGCTGTGAACATGGTTGTTCAGGAATCTCTTTGAATGTCTGTTCTCAGTTTTTTAGAATGTATACCCCAGAAGTAGGAAAGCTAAATCATAGGGGCTGGGGATGTGGCTCAAGCGGTAGCGCGCTCGCCTGGCATGCGTGCGGCCTGGGTTCGATCCTCAGCACCACATACAAACAAAGATGTGTGTCTGCCCAAAATTAAAAAGTAAATATTAAGATTTCTCTCTTTCTCTCTCTTAAAAGAAGAAAAGAAAGCTAAACCATAGTATAGGGTTTTTTCTTTGTTTTGTGATGCTGGAGATGGAACCCAGGGTTTTTTCTTGTTTGTTTTTTTGTTGGTTGGTTGGTTGGTTGGTTAACATCAGGGATTAAACCCATGGGTACTAAGTCACATTCCCAGCCCCCCCAACCCCCCGCTTTTTAAAATTTTTTTTTTAAATTTTGAGTTAGGGTCTCACTAAGTCCTTAGGGCCTCTCTAAGTTGCTGAGGTTGGCTTTGAACTTGTGATTCCTGTGCCTCAGCCTCCAGAGCTGCTAGGATGACAGGCATGCATCACTGTGCCTGGCAATTTTTATTTATTTTTTAATGGGGTTTTACTATGTTGCCCAGGCTGGTCTCAAATTCCTGGTCTCATAGGATACTCCTGTCTCAGCCTCCCAAGTAGCTAGAACTATAGGCATATTCCACCATACTCAGCTGATATTTTTTATTATTATTTTAGAATTATAGAAGTATAGGAGGGTTTTGTTGTTGTTGTTGTTGTTGTTTTTGTTGTTGTTTTGGGTACAAGATATAATTCAGGGGTGCTTAACCACTGAGCAACATTCCTTAGCACTTTTCATTCTTTTTTTTTTTTTTAGACCAGCTGTGGTCTTTTCTTTTTTGGTATCAGGGATTGAACCCAGGGGTGCTTAACCACTCAGCCACATTCCCAGCGCTTTTAAAATATTTAATTTAGAGATAGAGTCTCACTGAGTTGTTTAGGACCTCACTAAATTCCTGAAGCTGACTCAAACCTGCAATCCTCCTGCCTCAGCCTCCGGAGTTGCTGGACTTATGGGTTTGCACCACCAGGCCCAGGTCCCAATTCTCTATTTCTTTCTTTTTCCTTTTTAATATTTTTAGTTGTAAATAGACACAATATACATTTATTTTATTTAGTTAGTTTTTTTACATGGTGCTGGGGATCGAACCCAGTGCCTCATGCATGCTAGGCAAGTCCTTTACCACTAAGCCACAACCCCACTCCTATTTCTTTCTTTTTTTAAAAAAAAAATTTAGTTATTGATTGACCTTTATTTTATTTATTTATATGTAGTGCTGAAAATCAAACCCAATGCCTCACACATGCTAGGCAAGCGCTCTGCCACTGAGCCACAATCCCAACTCCCAATCCTTTATTTCTTATGAGAGATCAACTATGTCTACCATGAACAGAGAAGATTCAGGTATAGTTATGTAGGAGGTCTTAGGAAGATAAACTGAGCCGGGTACAATAGCTCATGCTTGTAATCTCAGCAATTTGGAAGGCTGAAGAAGGAAGACCACAAATTCAAGGCCAGCCTCAGCAACTTAATGAGACCCTATCTCAAAGTAAAAAGGGCTGGGGATGTAACACAGTGATAAAGTACCCCTTTGTTCAATAACCAGTACCAAAAATAAAAAATAAAAAGAAGGAAGACAAACTGATCAGAAGAAGGTTGATAACGGGATTTGTCTTGAAACTGAAAGTTTGCATAGCAGGCAAGCTGCTTACTTGGATGGCATGTTTATGTGTAGCAGCTTGTGAGATGGGCAAGCTTAACTGATGAAGAAAATGATACCTTCCAGGGCCAGGATTAGGTGAAGTCACTCAACTGGGTTAAAGTATAAGGTGTGCCAAAAGACTCAGTAATGAAGATAAATTAGAGTTTAATACAATAATTTTAAAAAATCATAATTGGTATATAAAAATTGGTATAAAATCATATATGGGGTAATAAAAATATTACCATAATAAAATATCAAAAATTTTAAAATCTGATCAGTATTACTAATTTTTTCTTTGGCCTCAGACTGCAATATGCCTGGGCACTGCACTGCTTGGCACCACCACCTAGTAGAGGGTAGGCTGACAGAACTGCTTTCTGGACACACTTGTGTTTTTGTGTTTTTTTAAGAAATTTGGATGGTGATGATCAAGACAAATGCTAGGATGTCACCCTCAGAATTTTCAGGAGTGAATGGATGAGCTTGACCTTCCAGCCTTTTCTTTTAAAAATCTCCCCAAAATACATCAAAACAAGAAATGGAAACACACACCTATCTTCCATAAAACTAGGAAACATAGATACCCCAAAACTTATAACAGATGAAGCAATAGTATCTAAATTAGCAGAGCAAAGCCTACCTCTGTTGGAGAATACCCACAAGAAGGAAGACTGTGAATCCCCCAAAGTCTCAGCAATCGAAGCCTGATACCCAGGAAGACAGTGATAAGAAATGGGCACTGAAAATAGTGGGAGGTGTCTGAACTGAAGAAGTCATTAGCTCTACAACACCCTCCCCAGGCAGGCAACCACTCCTACCCATCCCCATAGCCATTATCTGGGGAGCTTCAGGAGCACCAGGCAGGAAGAGGGCAGGGTATGGATTCAGCCCAAGTCTACATACTGCACTGTGAGTTTCCTTCATCCTTCCCTTGCTCTAGGCTACAAGGTCAGAACCAGGTTTATACTCCCCAAGCAAGAGATTAGAGAGTTTCTCCTGAAAAAAAAAATTGCCACATAGAAAATACCTACACATACTGACATTTGGGGACCACACACTCACCCACACACAAAAGCTGCCTAAGGACCTCATCGATCTAAATATAAACCCACAAACTGACAAGACCTGCCCACTCACACAGAGCTTTGAATCAGATTTGCAGCGATTCAGTTAAAAATCTGAACAAACACCCAAGGATCATCAGGCCTTTGAGGAAAGCTTCCAACAGTGAAGACAGAGACCAAAACAAATAAACTGGAGGAAGGAAAAGAATTCAGGGAAGACAGAGGTAATAGAGGCAGTAGAAGAAAAATTCAAAAAGTAAATTAATAAACTCAGGGAGATATGATTTCACATCATAAAATAAGACTTTAGTCCTCTAAGAAACAAATGGAGGGAGGTTAAAAAAAGAAGAAAGAAGGAGAACAGGAAGGAGAAAAGAAAGAATGGAGGGAGGTGGGGCAGAGGAAGTTAGAAGTTTAGACAGCAAGAAGTGCTTTTGGAAATTAAAAATGGGGATGAAGTAAGAAGGACAGGAAAATTAAAGCACCATTCTAGCAGACTGAATATCTAACAAAAGATTCCCAAACTAGGTGTGGTGGTGCACATTTATAGTTCTAGTACCTGGGGAGACTGAGGCAGGAGGATTGTTTGAGGCCAGCCTCAACAATTTAGCAAAAACCTATCTCAAAATAGAAAATAAAATGGACTAGGGATGTAGCTCAGTGTAAATTGTCTCTGAGTTCAATTCCCAGTACCTGTCCCCTGTGTTGCCAAATGCTCAGTCCTTGTCCCCGATGCCAATCCAATAATAAGAACACAGTTTTGAGAAAAAGGAAAAAGATTTATTGCTTTGCTAGCAAAAGAGAAACACAGGGGACTCATGTCCCAAAGATGGTGATTCTGCTCATCAGCAGAAACAGGATTTTTTAAAGAGGTGATTCACAGAAAATGAGATTAGAGAGGAGGGTTCAGGAAGGAGAAGATCAGAGAAAAGATTTGCAAGGAGAAGGTTAGGGATAAGAAGATCAGGGAGGAGAAGACCAGGAAGGAGAAGGTTAGAGAAAAAGAAAAAAACATATAAATTGCAAAGCCACAAGGGATAAGGTCAAGTATCAAATGAACCCGTTACACCCGCTGAAAAAAGTGGGGGTGATGCTGAGGATATAGCTCAGAGGTAAAGAGCCCTGGGTTCAATCCTTAGTACCACAAGAAAAAAAAAAAATTGCCAAAAAAGAGAACAATAGGAGGGCTGGGGTTGTGGCTCAGCAGTAGAGTGCTCCCCTAGCACTTTCGAGGACCTGGGTTCAATCTCAGCACCACATAAAAACAAATAAACAAAATAAGGTATTGTATACAACTAAAAAAATAAATAAAGAGAACAATATTATCAAAAATTAACACAAGCCAGGCTTGGTGGCATACACCTATAATCCCAGTGGCAGAGGCAGGAGGATCATGAATTCAAAGCAGCCTCAGCAACTTAGCAAGATTTATTGTCTCTAAATAAAAATATAAAAATGAGCTGTGGGTGTGGCTCAGTGGTTGTGTGCCCCTGGGTTTAATTCCTGGTACAACTGCTGCACCCCCCACCCTCCCCCAAAAAAAGAAAGAAAAGGAATTAGCAAGACACTATTTTCCGGAAATGAAGACCAAGTCTCCAGTTTTGTTTTTGTTTGTTTGTTTTTGCAGTACTGAAGTTGAACTCAGGACCTCAAATATGCTAGGCAAGCACTCTACCACTGAGCTACACCTCAAGACTCCCAAGTCTTTTTTCTTTTAGATATTTTTAATTGTAGATGGACACAATACCTTTGTCTTATTTATTTATTTCGATGTGCTGAGGATCAAACCCAGTGCCTCACATGTACTAAGCAAGCACTCCTGCTGAGCTACCACCCCCAGCCCCCAAATTCCAAGTCTTTTCTTTAAAAGAACATATTTCGTACCCAATATAATACATGAGAAAAACATTAACACCAAGACATTATCTTGAAGTTTCTGAACCACTAGAAAAAAATACAATTCAAAAAGTGCTTAAAGAAAGGGGGGGAAAGACCATGTACAGAGGATTGGGAATTAGAATAGGATTGACTTTCTCAACAATATTGGATGCTTGAAGACAAAGATCATTGTGCATAAAACTCAGAATTAAAAAACGATTTTTTTTAACTTAGACACATTTAGACATGACATGCATAGTATCAGAAAGTTTAACTTCTTTGCACCCTTTCTCAGAATAATGCTAAAGGATGCACTCCAGCAAAACAAGTGGGCACACGAAGAAAGGGTAAATCATGAGGTACAGGAAGTAGTATAGTCCAGGAATAACAGTTCTACAGCCAGTCTAGAAAGAAATCAGTACTGATGTGAGTAGAAGGAGAGGAGACCTCCAGGAGGGAGGACTACAGGAGAGAAAAATAGAAGTGATAATGTGAAAATGGAATTCACAGAGCCAGGCATGTTGAAATACACCTGTAAGTCCAGTGACTCCAGAGTCTAAGGCAGGAGGATCATTCAAGACCATGCAAAAGGATGGGGATGTAGCTCAGTAGCAGAGAGGCCCTGGGTTCAATACCTAGCACCACACATAATAATAATAACAATAATTAAAAATAAATAAATGATATATATTAAACAATTATTTAAGACTTTGTGCAAGAAAATAAAAGAAAAATTATGATGAAACATAATTTTGAAATGAGAAAACTCTGAAAGAGTTTTTCAAAATAGAGTTTCAAGGCCATTAGGCAGGGTTTATAGGCATTTCATGCTGCTGCCTGAAATGTAAACTCTGATCACTTAGCCCTCAACTGCAGGCTGTCTCAAAATAAAAAATAAAGGGCTGGGGACATAGTTTAGTGGTAAAGTGCCCCTGGGTGTAGGCATCCCAGTGATGTATATCAAGAGGTTATCAGACATTTTCATTCTGTTTATACATTCTTTTCTTTATCTTTTGTCACCAGCTCCGCTCTCTCTCAACATTTCAACAGAAGTTTCCTACAAAGGAATGTTTACTGCTTTGTAATAAATAGCAATGCTTGCCTGCATAAGCTCCCACTCAGCTTCATTGGAACACTGATTCAGAGTTATCTGAAACTGTCTCCTGAATCGCCATTGCTGGAACCCCAAATAAAGTGCTCTTACTTTTGCAGTTTCTGAGTTTGAATTGACCATGTGCTGGGGGATGTTGTGGTGAACTGGAAAGAAGTAGTTTCTATGAACTCTCCACTCAGAAGACAAATTAAATAAAAAATTACAAATTTAATTTATGTTAGTTAAAGGGCAGTGTAGGGTACTGTGGCAATATATAGAAAGGAAATTCAACCTTTTCTAGGAAGCCAGATAAGATCACTTTGAAGAAGGTAAAATGTAATGTTGATATTTAAGGGAGACATAAGAAGAGTTCAAGAAGAAAGATTTAAGTTCTATGCTGTTTCTACCAAAATCCTATCACAGATTTTCATGAAACTTGACAATCAGAATCTAAAATAGATACGGGGGGAAAAAAATTAAGGTTAAGAGGAGCCAGATCAATTTAAAGAAAAACAAGATGGGATAACTTTTCTGAACAAGATCTGTTATAAAAATATAGTAACTAACTAGAACACAGTATTTTGGGTGGGAGTTGTTTTATTTTGTTTCTTTTCTTTCTTTTTCTTCCTTTTTTTTTTTTTTTTTTTTTNTTTTTGATTGTGACAACTTTCACAGAATGCTACACATTTGTTCTTACATCTGCCTCCCCCGGTAACAATTAGGACAGAGACCATTACTCTTTATCACTCTCCATCCTCAGCCTGTGGTGTTCCTTTTTACTTATTTATTTATTTTTTTGCAATACTGGGTATGGAACCCAGGGTACTCTACCACTGAGTTACACCTCAATCCTCTTTTCTTTTTTTTTTTAATATTAAGACAAGGTCTTGTTAAATTTGCTGAGACTAGCCTCGAACTTGTAATTCTCCTGCCTCAGGTTCCTGAGCCACTGTGATTCCAGGCTCATGCCACTACACCAGGTTTGTGGTATTCATTTATGGGAAGACATTTCATTTTCCCCTGCAGCACTAGGGATTGAACATGGTGGGGGGGGGGGCATTCTACCTCTGAGTTACTGAGTTACATCCTGGCCCTTTTTATTTTTTATTTTGAGGTAGGGTCTCACTAAATTATCAGTGATCTTCCTGCTTCAGCCTCCTGAGTCACTGGGATTACAGGCTCATGCCACTGTGCCTGGCTTTATGTGCCCAGATTTATGGGAAGACTTAAAGTAGTATCTTAGAAGAATAGAAGAAAGTCAGTACTAACCTTCCCCTACCACTGCCATTCATTGCTGCTATTCCTGCCCCTTTTCCTCATTTGTTAAAGAATTTAGCCCTTTTGTTCAGTTGTCTTCCATAAATCCAGCCAAATTTCTGGATTTCCACATATATGAAGACAGTCCATCCAAAACTTGTCCTCTGGGGTTCTTTTTTTTTTTTTTTTTTTTTTAAGTGCAGGAACTTTTTTTTTTTTTTTAGAGAGAGAGAAAGAGAATTTTAATATTTATTTTTTTGTTATCGGGGGACACAACATCTTTGTTTGTATGTGGTGCTGAGGATCGAACCCGGGCCGCACGCATGCCAGGCGAGCGCGCTACCGCTTGAGCCACATCCCCAGCCCATGTCCTCTGGGGTTCTTGACTTTTTCATTTTCAAACAGATTTCATCACTTCACCTCAGCATCTTCTCAGAAAGTCATACTTAGGTGATATGGTTTGGATCTGAAATGTCCCCCAAAGGCTCCTGTATTGAAGGCTTGGTCCCCAGTACAGCAATGTTCAGAAGTGGGGCTTTGGGGCACTGATTGGATCATGAGGGCTTTGACCACACCAATGGATTAATAATTTGATAGCATACTGGGAGATGATAAATACCATAGGAGGTGAGACCGAGTTGAAGGAAGCCGGCCCTTGTGGGGGGAGTTCCCTGGGGAACTACATCCTGCTCTGGATCGATCTCTCTCTCTCTCTCTCTCTCTCTCTCTCTCTCTCCCCCTTAAATGCCACAGGGTCAACAGCTTTCCTCTGCCACACTCTTTTGCCATGATATTTTGCCTCACCTCAGTACCAAAGCAGTGGAGCTACTCACCATGGACTAAAACCTCTTAGACTATGAGCCAAAATAAACCTTCACTCCTCTAAGTTGTTTTTCTCAGTAATGGAAAGCTCACATACTTTATCTTCAAAAGCATGAATCTAGCCGTCTACTCTGGGAATAAATGAAGCTATTTACTTGGAACGACACAGGCTATTACACAGAGCTTGTTCTAGCAAGGGAGTCAGTCACCATCACTTGCCATTGGCAGAAACTCAAAGGCAAGCAGAAAGCAGTGTAGAGGAAAAGATTTAAAAAAAAAAAAAAAACCCAGCCAGGTGTGGTGGCGCACACCTGTAATCCCAGCTGCTCAGGAGACTAAGACAAGAGGATCACAAGTTTGAGGCCAGCCTGGACAATTTAGCCATACTGTGTCTCAAAATAAAAAGGGCTAGGAATGTGGCTCAGTGGTAGAGTGCTTGCCTAACATATGAGAGCCTGTGAGTTCAATCCTAGTACTTGCCAAAAGAAAAAGAAAAGAAAGAAAAAAGAAAAAGAAAGATAAAACAACAACCAAACAAAACAAAAACAAAAAACCTTTGAAGGAATTTTTTCAGGTAGGGTCTGATTGGAATTCAGATTTGGGGTATGAAAAAGCTGGACACAGGCTAGCTAGAAGTGGGACATCTCATCATATTGACTTAGAGAACATATTTGGCTTTCTCTTGTCCTAAATTGGAATGAAGGGACAAAACAAAAGGTGGGGGGACTGGTAGTTATTGACCAAGCCCTGTTTGTTCTGGGCCCATTGCTTCAAATTGTGTGTCAGAGTTCCATTGTCATGCATGGTTTGGCCAATGTCCATTTGTATATTCAGTCTTTCACTATTCATTAACCATAATCACCAATCTTTTCAGTTTGCCTATTCCTGCTCTGTGATTGGTTACCTTACATTTGGACTAGTTCCCATGTTTCATGGATTTTCAATTTCTCTGTAATGGATCTTTTCTTCATTTTTCAAATAGGATATAGTCTTTCCCAACATTAAAAGCAAATGCAGCTGGGTGTGGCAGTGCATGCCTATAATCCCAGCTGCTTGGGAGACTGAGGTAAGAGGACTGCATTTAATGCCAGCTTTAGAAACTTAGAGAGACCCTTTCACAAAATAAAAATAATTTAAAGAGTTGGGAGTTGGGGGATGTAGCTCAGTGGTACGGTACCACTGGTTTTCAATCCCCGGTACGGAAATAAAAAAGCGAAAATCCCAACTCCATTTCCTATCTGCCAACTTTGATCTCTACTATCCTGTGCAAACAAACTTCTCAATTTTTCTATATATGTTTTCTGTGATGGGTCTACCAGAAGTCTAATTACCATCTTTTCTCCCTTTCCTGAGATAGTTCACTCTCCTAAAATTGATGTATATCATTATGAGCCTTGCTGTTTTTGAACCTTATCATTAGACTACACAAAGTCTTAATGATTTGATTATTTTAAACTATATGAAAATTTCATTTGGTTCACTCTAAAGTAAATTTTGTAACCCTAACAATATATACTATGGTTTTTTAAAAAAACTTTTTTTAGTTGTAGATGGATACAATGCCTTCATTTTATTTATTCATAACTTTATTTTATTTATTTATTTTTAGGTGGTGCTGATGATCAAACCCAGTGCCTCACACATGCTAGGCGAGCAGTGTACCACTGAGCCACAAACCCAACCCCTACTATGGGTTTTTGTTTTAAAATTTTACATAGGGCTGGAGTTAGGTTCAGTGGTAGAGCACTTCCCTGGCATGCATCTGGCCCTGGGTTTGAACCCCAGCACCACAATTAATGAATAAATAAGTAAATAAATTTAAAAAGTCATTATATAAATATATGCTTATATGTATGTGTGTGTGTCTGTGTGTGTATGCAACTTGCTTCTTATGAGTCAGTATAAACTTTTTTTTTTTTTTTGAGTTGGGGTCTTGCTATGTTGTCCAGGTTAGCCTTGAACCCCTGGACTCAAGTGATGATCCTCTCACCTTAGCCTCCTGAGTAACTGGGGTCATAGGCATATGCCATCATACCCACCTGCTAGTTTTTAAAACTTTTTTATTTTTATTTTTAAATAATTATGGTGACACCATAATTGCAAAGATAGTACAGAGATCCTGTTGCACCCTTCTTCTAGTTTCTTGCAACAATTACATTTTTCTGTAACCATAATATCAAAATCAGAAAACTGGCTTTTGTATAATATATGTTTAAAGTTCTAGAACTATGCCATTTTATCACATATATAAATTTGTTCAACCACTGCCGCAGTCTGGCTGGGCACAAATGCCGCAGTCTGGCTGGGCACACAATCACGAGCCACCACACAGCTTGTAGATTCAAACAGCAACTCTTTATTCCCGAACTCACACCAGCGGTCTACAAACACGTTCTGGGGAAATCCACGTTCTCTGCCCAAATCCACCTCCACTGGGCTTCTATCTCTCAAAGAATACTGTCTGAATCCCGTGAGAACTCAAGGGGAACTCAGGCAGCAGGATACGCCCTATACCCAGCAGGAATAATCTTAAACCTTAAACCTGGAACCTAAACCAGGAACGCCCTAATCCGCCTTGGTCCTTGAGCAAGGTCACCTACATTCAATGTCACTGCAACATGGGGTACGCTGGCAAGGAAATTGTCATACCTACTTGGCTAATGGCTCCCAGCAAACCACCACTGCAATCAAGACAGAAAAATATTCCATTACACAAAGATCTCTTGTGCTACCCCCTTTATAATGACATGTATATTCCCTACAATCTCTGGCAACCACTAAGCTATTTTGTGTCTCTGTAATTTTGTCAAAATCATAAAAATGAAATCATGCAGCATGTACTCTTTTGAGGTTGGCTTTCTCGCTCAGCATAATACCCTTGAGATCCATTCAAGTTATTGCATGTAACAATCAATAGTTTCTTTTTAATACTGAGTAGTCCATGGTTTAGATATACTAGTTTATTTAATCATTCACCTATTAAGGGATGTTTTTGATTGTTTCAAGGTTAAGGCTACTTCAGATAAATCCACCATAAGCATTCATATACAGTTTATATGTGAACATCAATTTTTATTTCTCTGGGATAAATGTCTGGAAGTGCAAATGTTGGGTTGTATGTTGTATGACTAATGTATGTTTAGGTTCTTAAGAAACTGTCAGACTTTTTCTCGGAATGATTGTACCATTGTACATTCCCACAAGCAATGTATGAGCAACCCAGTTTCTCCATATTCTCACCAGCGTTACTGTTGGTTTTAGCTGTTCTAAGAGTGTAAAAAGTTAAATTTCTTCATGGGCTTCATTTGCATTTTGCTAATGGCTAGTGAAATTGAACATCTTTTTTTTTTTTTATTAGTTATTCATGAATCTTTATTTATTTATTTGCTTATATGTGGTGCTGAGACTCGAACCCACTGCCTCACACATGCTAGGCAAGTGCTCTACCACTGAGCCACAACCCCAGCCCCAGAAATTGAACATCTTTTCATATACTTATTAGCATATCTTTTGTGTATTCTCCTTGGTGAAAAATCTTTTTACCGGGCTGGGGATGTGGCTCGAGCGGTAGCGCGCTCGCCCGGCATGCGTGCGGCCCGGGTTCGATCCTCAGCACCACATACCAACAAAGATGTTGTGTCCGCCGAGAATTGAAAAATAAATATTTAAAAAATTCTAAAAAATAAAAATAAAAAAAAATAAAGCAGACTGGGATGCAACTACTCAGTGGCAGAGCACCCCTGGGTTCAGTCCCCAGTATTGGGGGAGCAGGTAGAATCAACAGGAGAGAAAAAAAAGCAAACCCTTGCAACCCTCGGTCACAGCGATGTGGTTTGGAGAAAAACAAACAAATTGTTTAAATACAGCCACTGCTGAGGTAAGAGAGAGGTCGGAGTCACTTGCACCTCGTATCTTCAGATCCTAGGACACCTCATCCCCGGGAGCCAATGCGAAGACAAGGTAATGAACAGCACTAAAAAATGTGGGTTGCCCAGAGCCAGCTAATTGACCTGTGATCGATACCAACAGCCATCAGCGTGCAGTTAAGCAATAGCAAATGATTGACCCGCGCCAAGGACTCAACAACGGAGGGAGGAAGATTTATACCTCAATATTGTTCTAACAATATTTCAACCTCCCTGCCAGCCCTGTGAGATTACGGATAGATTCTGCTAAGAGTAATAACCTGACTCCCAGAATCCTACATGTATGGGAAATAGCAGGCTAGGGGAGCAGATATACTGAGATCGGGGTGTTATAAAGCCTGAGCCAGGAAAGAGATTGATGTCACCGTGTTAGAGAGCAACACACTCCGCAGAGTGCAGGATGGGCTGTCTCCCTGTTACTGGGAGCTTGTAACCTACCAAGAAACATAAGAGGTAACTTGACGTTACAAGCTTCGAGCCACCTGCCCTAAGAAAGTGAGGATTTAACTCTTTGGTACAAAAGGATCATTCAAACTGCCTGACTACTCATCAGGAAGGAGTTCTGTGACACTCCAAAGAGACAGAGACCTCTCGTTTCTGAGGAACCAGGGCATCTTTTAGAGAAGCCATTGGAAATGGCTATTTTAAATTTTTCTCAAAAAAGTGATCTTTGTAGGAAATGGACATAGGCATGGGGTTTCTGGCAGAAAAATGTGTTTGGTCTCTGCCTTGGAGAAGACCCCCGGCAAGAAGCATGTCTCTCCCAACATTTCTTATAAGTTTTTTTTGTTTGTTGGTTGGTTTGGTTTGGTTTGGTTCGGGTACCAGAGATTGAACCCCAGGGCGCTCACAGCCCCAGCCCTTTTTTTTTTTTTTTAATTTAGAGACAGGGTCTCACCAAGTTGCTTAGGGTCTCGCTAAGTTGCTGGGGCTAGCTGTGAACTCGAGATCC
>NW_026000108.1:31043423-31080028 GCF_001458135.2 Marmota marmota marmota | reverse complement strand
ATATATATATATATATATATATAGCACAAAATGGCAGAAATAAATACTTTCATATCAGAAATTACATTAATTGTAAATGTATTAAACTTTATACATAAAAGATGTACAAAAGGCCATGAAACATATACCATATGTTACATAAACTGGCAGTACATTTTTCAAATGACCCAACGATAGCTGTCTACAAGAAACCCATTTTAGATTCTAAGACAAGTTGAAAATTAAAAAGTGGAAAAAGATTTGCCATAGAAACAATAACCAAAAGAAGAGCTAGGATGGCTATAATAATATGAGATGAAAGAATATGAAAACACAACATGTCAAATTTATAGGATGCAGCAAGGCATACAGAGCTGTAAATGTCCACATTAAAAAGAAGAAAGAGATAAAAGCCTCCTGTTCTTACTGATGGGCAAAATCACAGCTTTTGGGACAAGTGCCCCTGTGTTTTTCCTTTGCTAGCAAAGCAATAAAGCTTTTTCCTTTTTCTCAAAAGAAGAAGAAGAGGAAGAATAAGGAGGAGGAAGAGGAGGAGAAGAAGAAGAAAAAGAAAGAGGGCTGGAGATATAGCTCAATCGGTAGACTTCTTGCCTCTCGTGCATGATTTAAGTCAATAACAATTTTCCATCTTAAGAAATTAGAAGGGCTGGGGATGTGGCTCGAGCGGTAGCGCGCTCGCCCGGCATGCGTGCGGCCCGGGTTCGATCCTCAGCACCACATACCAACAAAGATGTTGTGTCCGCCGAGAATTGAAAAATAAATATTTAAAAAAAAAAAAAAAAAAAAATCTTTTTACCTTTTCTCCTCCTCCTCTTCCTTTGCCTTCTTCCTTCTTCTGTGGAAAATCCAGGGCATACAGACAATGCTGTACCACTGAGCTACATCCCCAGCATCTACTCATTTTCCATTTTTTTCTTTTTTTTTTTTTTTGGTGCTGGGGATTGAACCCAGGGCTTTGTGTATGCAAGGCAAGCACTCTACCGTCTGAGCTATATCCCCAGCCCCCTCATTTTCCATTAAAAAAAATTTTTTTTTTAGTTTTGATGGACGTTTACTTTATTTATTTATATGCAGTGCTGAGAATCAAACCCAGTGCCTCACACATGCTAGGCAAGCACTCTACCACTGAGCTACACCCCAGCCCTCATTTTCCATTTTTAAATTGGATTTGTTTTTGTTTTTAACTCTTGATTCCCTAATTACTCTTTTGAGACTTGTCTTATATTAAAAAAAAAAAACACTAAATACAGGCAATACAAACTTACATTGAAGTCATATTTATAACAACAAAATGTAAAGATCATCCAAATATATCATAAAAAGGAAACATAAGGATATTAAAATGAGGTAATATTGTACTTTATTTTTTTGTTAAATGGATACAATACCTTTATTTTATTTATTTATTTTTATGTGGTGCTGAGGATCAAACCCTCACACGTGCCTCACACGTGCCAGGCAAGTATTCTACCACTAAGCCCCAGCCCCTAATATTGTACTTTCTTTACCAAATATAGCCAATCATCAGAATCTCTTGAGAAACTTTAATAAAAATAGAGATTTCTGAGTCCTTGTTTTGCTGTTGTTGTGTGAGATCCTGAGTGTGTCTCATTCTTGACCTACTAAATTATGTTTTCTGTGGTGAGACAGAGAAAAAGGGATTCTTCTATAGCCAGGTTTTAGAATCATTGGGTTTGGTGGGAAGAACAGATTCTGAAGACATCTGATCTTTCTGCTTATCAGCTCTGTAACCTCAGGCAAGTAAGTTTTCAGACTTCCCTGAGGTCAATTTCCTCATCTGTAAAATACCAGTTCCTGGGAGTGCTAAGAAATGAATTAAATGGTGCTTATAAAGAACTGACCTGTGCTCTAAGTAATTGTCATTATTGTTACAGTAAATTGACACTATAGAATACTATACAGCAACAGCAAACAAATATTTATGAAAAAAAATTCTTGTTCTCCTATTTATCAAAGTCCTAGAAGAAAGAACATCATGTAATTTTCAAAAAAGGGGGGCAGGCTGGGCATGATGGCACATGTCTGTAATCCCAGCTACTTGGGAGGTTGAGGTAGGACGATCAAAAATTCAAGGGGCCAGACTGGGCAACTTAAACATGACCCTGTCTCAAAATAAAAAAATAAAGGGTGGTAAGGTTGCTTTGTGGCAGAGTGCACCTGGGTTCAAACCCTGGTACCGCAAAAACAAAATCAACAAAAAATTTATGCCAGCAACATGCACCTACCTGCAGCTCCAGGGTTAAGGCAGGAAGATTACTTGAACCCAGGAATTCAAGACCAGCTTAAGCAACATAGTGAGACCCTGTCTCAAAAACAAACAAAAATAAAATAACATTTCTGATTTTCATCTGGACACGAGGCCACCCAGAATAAAGATGACATTTTTCAGCTACCCTTCCAGTTGTAATTAAATGTGGTATGTTTAAATTCTGGACAGTGAGTTATAAGGAGAAGTAATGTGTACAATATTCAGAAAGCATCTTTTTGACAGAAGGACACTTTGTCCTTTCTGTAGGCTAGAATGGGAACATGATGTCTGGAGGTCAAGCAGCCATATTGGATTCATCAGATTAGAAAAAAAAAACACATCATTTTGGGGGGGCATGGGGTGTCAGTATTAGATTAGGGATTGAACCCAGGGGTTTGTTACCACAACTCCTGTTTTTTTATTTTATATTTTTAGATGGCTCTCGCTAAATTGCTAAGGATCTTGTTAAATTGCTGAGACTGCCTAAACATGCAATTCTCCTGCCTCAGCCTCCCAACTCACTAGGATTACAGGTATGCAACACTGTGCCCTGCCAGGTTTCTTTTATGTAAGAGAAAAATAAATGTTGTTCTATAACCCTTTGTTTTGTTTGTTATTTCTGTTAGTCAAGCCAAAAGTAATCCAAACTAATGCCTCTTGCTTTTACTTTTCTTCCTTTAATCTTCTTTCTGCGTATTTGTTTCCCTTCTTATGTCATTTCCCTTGTTATGTGCAGGGAACAATTACTTTCCTATTCTCTCCTTGTCACTTTATTTGCTTTTTTTGTGTGTGAGTAGTGCTGAGGTTCAAACCCAGGGCTTCCCACATGCTAATCAAGTGCTCTGCCACTGAGCTACACCCACAGCCTCTCTTTGCTTTCTTGTTCTCCCTCCAATAACATTTATTGGGCAATACCATATGCCAAATGTGGGCAATACAAACTGCCAATAATGCTACCTCTATCCTGAAGCATTCATATTCTAATTAGGCAATTTATAAACTGGTGCAATACAATATGATATGATAGAAAATATACTACATCACGTACAAAGGACATGAAGAGTTCTTTAAGACTCAGTTCATGTGTAGGTTTCCCTGACATCAAATGACTTTTCTGTACTTTGTAGCAGTTACCACACTAAATGATCTGCAAGGATTTTTCTGGAACTTACAAGAATCTTCTTTTCCTTTCTTCTTTATACCAACTTTATTCTTAAACATTATTAGTGGTGACATAACAAGACTGGCGTGAAATGGGTATTCCATTAGACCTTTAGAGATGCTCTTTTCTCTTGGACCCAAAAACCTTAAAAAAGAGATAAACTGATGTTTAAAGATATTAAGAGGCCTTAAAATATGGCAGGATGATGGAGAACCAGTGAAAACATGGATCAATTTGTAAGTTTATGATTTTCACTTTTTTAAAAAAAAAAAGTTTTATATCTGTTGTGTGCCATCATGTAACTTCAGGTGCTCAGAGGACAAAAAGATTAAATAAAACGCTATCTATCCATGTTCCTATTCAGTATATAAACTTAAATGTACTTAATGAATTACAACAGACCATAAGGTAAAGGCAAAATAGGGTCTAAAAGTGCTTTTTTGACAGGGGGAGTACCAGGGATTGAATGCAGGGGCACTAAACCACTGAGCCACATTCCCAGCCCTATTTTGTATTTTATTTACAAACAGGGTCTCACTGAGTTGCTTAATACCTCATTTTTGCGAAGGCTGGCTTTGAACTCCTCCTGTCTCAGCCTCCTGAGCTTCTGGGATTACAGGCGTGCACCACTGCACCTGGCAAAAGTGCTTGTTGGCCAGAAGATGGAGAAATTAATTTTGGTTTTTAAAATATGTTTAATATATACTTATTTAAAATTTTAATATCTCGGGCCAGGATTATGGCTCAGTGGTAGAGCACCTGCTTAATATGTGTGAGGTACTGTGTTTGATCCTTAGCACCACATAAAAATAAATAAATAAAATAAAGGTATTGTGTGCATCTACAACTAAAAAAAAAAGGTGTTTAAAAATTTTTTTTTAGTATCTCTTGGGTGTCTATACATTATAAATAAATTCAAGCACATAGAAATTACCTTGAATTTTTTCTTTTTTCAATATATTTAAGCACAAAAAAATGTGTACACAGCCTTATGTTGGAATTGGTGACTCTGAGGCCCACTGGGCTGCTCCTTCCATGCTGGCTTTGTGGTTCTTGGAGGAAAGATTGTGAGCAATCTCAGCACAGTTAGATTTGCACATTAGCACTTCCAGCTCCTTGATATTGTGGACCAGTAAATTCCAGAAGTCACTGGGGAGCATGTGCTTTGTTTTCTGGTTGCTCCCATATTCCATAACCAATGCTTGGCATCAAGATCTGTCCCTTGGATCTTCTCCACACCCTGTTGTCAATACCTCTGTGTTTCTGTCTGTTATGCTTTATTTTGATGTATTGGTCTGACTGGTGCTTCATTAACTTCTCGGTCCTCTTTTTAATAGTTTTGGGCTTCACTAGAGGTCTGAGGGCAACCATATGTTTATTCATGCAGCTTTCTCTATTTTAAATACTATTTACTCCCTTGTCCGTCTGGCAAAGTCTATTTAAGATCTAGTTCAAGTATTTCTTCTTTGGGAAAGTCTTCTCAGTTTTACCTCTTCCTTTTCCTCTCCTGACAAATAAGCATCATGTCTCAGCTTTAAGGGAGGACATTGAAGCTTTAGCCTCCAAGGCTGTTTGGTCAGGAACCCTCCAGGGGAAACCCAACAATCCATAAGGAACAAATGGAACAGGCTACCTGGTTTCTTAAAGGCAATGGTTCTCAGGCCTAAGTCAACCCCTGGATTTATTGAATCATCATGAGTAGAGAAAGTCTTGGGACAAAAAAACCATCCCTTAATAACAAATAGAATTTCCAGGAGGCTAGGGATGTGGCTCAAGTGGTAGCACGCTTGCCTAGCATGCATGAGGCACTGGGTTTGTTTCTCAGCACCACATAAAAATAAAATAAAGATGTTGTGTCCACCTAAAACTAAAAAATAAATATTTTTTTAAAAAAGAATTTCCAGTTATATGATTTGAATACTTAAAAAAAAAGTGACCTGTGTAATTGCACATTTTATTTCAGGTAGAGGGAACAGCATGCACAAAGTCAAGAGTTCACAAAAGAACACTAATTTAAAACTGATTACATTTACAAACTGCTACTTCCACTACCACATCTCTTCTTGTATTATTTATCTTTATTAATGAGTGAAGTATTAAGTCTGGGGAGTGGTGACAAAAAAAAATTTTTTTCTTTTTGAGTTTAAAAAGTGTGATCATTTTGAGAGAGCATGCAAATTTGCTTCACTTTACAGTGTTTATCAGAGTACTTAATAAAATGTAAGGGTGGTGTTTATTTGAAGTTGTACAGTATGACTTACTTCACATCTGTTGGAATAGAAAATATATTCTGTTGAGTATTTAGGAGGCTTACATGTTTTCTTTTGTGTTTGGATTCTTTGTATTTTTTCATGTTCAGTACATCAAATAAACAAAGTTGAAAAGGGATAAAAAAAAAGATAGATCATTTAAGGTCTTATAAGCCATGTAAAAATATCTTTGTTCACTGTCATCCATTGATTCTAGAAAATTCTTAGCCATTGTTTCTTTGAATATTCAACTTTACTGCATTCTTTACTTTTGAACCACTGTTAGAACTTTATTAGGACTGGGGTTGTGGGTCAGTGGCAGAGCATTTGCCTAGCATGTGTGAGGCACTGAGTTCAATTCTCAGAACCACATAAAAATAAATAAATAAAATAAACATCCTTGACAACTAAAAAATATATATATATTTTTAATGTGGGCTGAGGATAGAACCCAGTGCCTCACTCATGCTAGGCAAGCACTCTGCCACTAAGCTACAGCCCCAACCCTAAAAAAATATATTTTTTTAAAAAATTAGATTTTTCCTTATTCTAAAAATTTCTCCATGTCTTTTTACATTTTTCTTATCTTTAGTTTTGTATGTTCTATGTATTTTCCCTAAATTATTTATGCAATTCCTTAATACTCTCTTCAGCTATTTTCATCAGCTGTTAAATCTGTTCATAGTTCTTAAAATTTCAATGACTACATTTTTCTTTTCTAGAAATTCTATTTGTGATTTCTTTTTTTTTTTTTTTTTTCTTTTTGGGACTGGGGTTGAACTCAGGAGCACTCTATCACTGAGTACATCCCCACCTGTTTTATTTTGAGACAGAATATTACTAAGTTGCTAAGGCTAAACTTGAACTTGATATCTTCCTGCCTCAGCCTCCCAAATCACTGGGATTACAGGTGTGTGCCACCATGCCAGTTTGTAATTTTTTTTCTTTGCGTGCATGCATGTATATATGTATTTAGGTGTTGTTTTCTAAGCTCTCTGTTTGTGTGTGTATGCATGTGTGCATGCGCACGTGTGTGTTTTGTCCATTTTTCTTCCCCAGCACTGGGGATTGAACCAAGGGCCTTGTGCATGCTGGGTAAGCATACTACCACGGGGTTGTACCCCCCAGCTCCTGGGTTTTTTAAATATATATATATATGTATTATTTTTTTTTTAATTTATTGTAGTACTGTAGATTGAACACAAATGCACTCTTGAACTACATTCCCAGCTCTTTTTATTTAAGACAGGGTTACTGATGCTAACCTTGAATTTCTGATCTTTCTGCCTCAACCTCCTGAACAGCAGGGATTACATGTGTGCACTGCTGGGCCAGAATTAATTTCTCTCTGTTTAAAAAATTTTCTATGGAGATCTTACGTTCAGCTGGGCTTTGTCTTTGGGAATTTTGTGAAGGCTGAGTTAAAGGTATATACCTCTAGAGAAGTTTTTGTGTTTGACAGGAGCATACTTAAAACAGGCCACTTTTCTTTTCACCAGTTTTACTGAGGTATAATTTACATACAAGAAGATTCACTAATTTAGGCAGGAGCTGTGGTGCATACCTGTAACTCCAGCTGCTCAAGAGGCTGAGGCAGGAGGTTCCTGAGTTCAAAGCCAGCCTCAGCAACTTACTGAGGCCCTAAGCAACTAGTGAGTCTCTAAATAAAATACAAAAAAGGGATCTGGCTCAGATTGGACCCCTGGGTCCAATTCCTGGTACAAAAAAAAAAAAAAAGATTCACTAATTTGAAGTGTACAATTCTATGAGTTTTCATCAACACAAGTAGTAATGTAACCATCATAATAATTAAGATATAGAGTATTTCCATCACAGGCCTGAGCCACTTTCCTTGGATTGTTGTTGTACTGTTAATTTACTTTTTTTTCTAATAACTAATAATAGTAGCATCTTTCAAAGTCTTTTTTGGCTATTCATATAGCTTCTTTTATGACCTGTCTGTTCAAGTCTTCTGTCTTTATTATAGTGTTGTCTTCCTTTTATTGTCATGAGTTATTTAAATATAAAAAATATAAGTTCTTGGGCTGGGGATGTGGCTCAAGTGGTAGCATGCTCGCCTGGCATGCGGGGTGCTGGGTTCGATCCTCAAAACCGCATAAAAATAAAGATGTGTCCACCAAAAACTAAAAAATAAATATTAAAATATTCTCTCTCTCTCTCTCTCTCTCTCTCTCTCTCTCTCTCTCTTAAAAAAAAGATATAAGGTTTTTATCAGATATATGCTCTGCTAATGTTCTCTTTTTTTTCTTTTTCTTTTTTCAGTGCTGGGGTGGAATCCAGTAACTTAGGGAATTGAGGCAGAAAATCACAAGTTCTAGGCCAGCCTGGGCAACTTAGCAAGACTCTGTCTCCAAATAAAAAATAAAAAGGGCTGAGGATGTAGCTCAGTAAAAGAGTGCCCCTAAGTTCTATTCCCAGTACTGAAGAAATAAAAAATAAAGAGTATATGGAGAAGGGAGAGAAAACACAGAAGCTTTGGTTTTAGAACCCTTTTAGACCTCACGCTTTGAGTCTCTTCATTTAGCTGGTCCTGATAAGTGTACTTTATAACAAAACTGCTATTGTAAGTATAGCACTTTCCTGAGTTCTGTGAGACATGCTGATGAATTCCTAGACCTGAGAAGTATAATAGAACACCCACCCTCCCCAAATTTGTAGCGAGTTGATCAGAAGTGTAGATGTCTTGGGTACTCCACTTCTGGTTGGCATCTAAAGTGGAGTCAGTGTCATAGGAGACTGTGGTCTTTCACCTGTGGATTCTAAAACTAACTAGAGATAATTAGCATCAGAATTAAACATACTACACCATAGCATGTCAGAAAGCAAGGGCAAGGTCTAGAAGGGTTCTAAAAAAAAGCAGGTTAAAGACAGAAAGGTGGGGGCTAGGGATGGGCTCAGTGGTAGAGTGCTTGCCTGGCATGCATAAGATCTTGGGTTCAATTCCCAGCATCAAAAGTAAATAAAGGATGAGGGGATAGTTTCCTTATCTTGAAAGTGCTAGATAGCATACAGACAGGAGCAGTAGGATCAGGAGGTTAAGGGGATAATTCTATAGACTGGTCCTACTATGCTGGCTCCCACTTGCTTTAAAAAGTAATTTACCTGAGGCCATTCTGGCCTGTTCTGTTTTAAATCAATAGGATATGCTACATTCCTCAGCAGATAGCCTGTTATCTGCAGGAAAAATACTGGTCCAAAAACTTCTCCCTGGCAATTACCCTGAAGCGGGGATTTTGTGACCTTTATACACACCAGATTCTAGGACTCAGGGAGACAGAATAATTAGAACACAAAGCCCCCAACCTCAAAATCTGTAAGAATAAGTTCCAAATAAAATCAGTTAGTCTGGGCCAAGGTGACCCAGAGTTGCCTTTAGTTCTTTTTATTTTTTATTTTTTTTTTGTTCTTTTCTTTTTAATTGTTTTCTAGTTGTATATGGATAGGATACAATGCCTTTATTTCATTTTTATGTGGTGCTGAGGATTGAATCCAGTGCCTTCCACATGCAAAGTGAGTACTCTACCACTGATCTACAAGCCCAGCCCCTTGCCTTTAGTTCTTTAGCAAGTCATTATAATGATAAAATTTCCCCTCCATGGGATAAGACCATATGCAGTGGGGACTTAAATGTCTGATGAAAATCAGCTATCTGTCAAAAATCAAAAGGAGGACCTGGGAGAGATTCTCTGGACAATTTCCAGGGACCCCCGAATAAAACTGGAGGACAGGAGGGGCACACTGTTCCTATCTGGGAGGACCCACTCTCTCTTTCTCCCTTAAGAGTGTCCCCATTTCCCTTTTTCAATCCCTTCTAAGGAATTACTGCCTGCTACTGTATGCAACTCACTTGAACTTCTTCAGGTAAGATTCCAGGTCTTGTTCTGAAATAAAATGATCAGTAGCAAAATTGCATTGCAAAGGGGTGTATATATTATGTCAGGAGATATTTGTGATCATTAGGCAGTCTATTATGGGCTGGATTTGTGGCTCAGCAGTAGAGTGCTCACCTAGCATGTGAGAGGCCCTGGGTTCAATCCTTAGCACCACATAAAAATAAATAAATAAATAAAATAAAGGTATTGTGTCCAACTAATATATATATATTAAAAACAGTCTATTATACCTCCTTTCTTGCTATTTTGGCTCTGCACTTATTTATTTACTTATTGTGGTGCTGGGGATGTACCCCTGGCCTTGTGCATGCTAGGCAAGCCCTCTACCCCTGAGCTACACTTCCACTCTGTAGGTGTTCTGTAGGGAGGCTTTTGTTTTGTTCTGTTTTGTTTTTTTCCAGTTATCGGTTCATTACATCACCAAAAAAATGAGCCCTCACTACTTACTATAGTATGTAAGTGTGATATTTAGAGACCAAGAAGGAAAGGCTGAAAGGAAAAACCATGTCAGTAGCTTAGAAGGATCCATTTAAGAGAAATCTGGAGAACAGTTAGGGAAGAGGATGGGATAGGAAGCACTAGTTTGGTGTGTGAAGAGAATGAATTCTTTAGAGGGCTGGAAGGGGGAGTTGACTTTGAGCTAAAGGGGAAAAATGAAAAAATAAAGAAGAAATAGAGAAGAAACAAAAATAAAGTAAAATACGAAAAGACCTCCCTGGAAAGAAAATTCCTATTACAAATGCCTCTTTTCAAAGGGGGTAAGAAAGGAAGTAAGATGGAAGGAAGGAAGGAAGGAAGGAAGGAAGGAAGGAAGGAGGCTTCAAAATAACTGTCTTTGCTAATATAGAGAAATATGAAAAATTCACTGAAGCCTAAAAAGAATGTAGTACTTCAAGTTAAAGTGACTCAAACTGGAGTCATCAGACAGAGATGCATCTGGGAGTTGCTGTTGACACTCCATAACAAGCTCCGCATAGGAGTTATAATGCTGGGACCTACTCAGCTTCTGTTGAATACACACATACACTAAAAGTGCCAAGGCTTATGTATTCAAGCTAGAGTTACAGATCTCTGCTTTCAGGTTAGTCCTTTTAGGGAAGTAGGAAAGAGAAAGTGGATCCTCCCAAGTAGAAGGGATAGAGAGTTTCTTTTGTAGTTACAGATTCCTGATTATACATGAGGTTAGATACAAGATTGGTTCCTCACCCTCAAGTATCAGCAAGGGCCCTCTCCTCCCTTGATATCCTCCACCTCAAAGTATGGTTCATATATCAGATGGAACTCAGGCCAACCAGGCTGCTGCTGTGTCTGTGTTGAATTACCTGGCCCAGCTCTTATCTGTAGTTACTAGAGCCCAAGTGCCTTCATGAGGTCAGCAAAAGGATCAGGAAGGTATCAAACTGTTTTTAGCACCTTTATTAAAGCTGCAGTGTNTTTTTTTTTTTTTTTTTTTTTTTTTTTTTTTTTTTTTTTTTTTGAAGCAGGGGTCTTGGTAAGTTGCTTAGGGCCTCACTAAGTTGCGGAGGCTGGCCTTCAACTTGTGATTCTGCTGCTTCAGTCTCTGGAGTCACCGGGACTACAGATGTGCACCATGCTGCCTCCCAAAGGAATCTTTATGACTTGCTGCACATAGGAAAAGACAAGCCAAATGGCCATTTCTGAAATTCCAGTTCCTCACATGACTTCAGCTTGAAATAGTCAATACACCAATTTGGCATAATTTGAGATGGCACATCTTTAACTCCTTCTATGACATTAAAGTTTGACTCTGAAGGTCTAAGAACCAGTGGAGTCCAGAACTCGAAAGTTTTAATAACCAGGAGCTCAGATACCCAAGGACAAGAGGAGATGAGTGTCCCAGCTCAAGAAAAGAGAGGGAGAATTTGTCCTTCTTCCATCCACCCTTTTGTTTTCCTGGAGTCCTGGAGGGATTAAATGATGCCTTCCTGCCTTGGTGCTGATTCATATGTTAATCTTTTCCAATTAACACCCTCATAGACACACCAAGAAATTATGAGTTACCATCTCTCTGAATATCTCTTAGCCCAGTCAACTTGATACATAAAATTAACCATTATGAAGAAAAATCATTTTTAAGTAATATTGAACATAGTTAATTCTACTCCATTGTTAACTCTAATTCCGCCTATATCTCAAGTGGAGTCAGGGATAAAAGCATTAAGTCTAACATGACTGACTGTGGTCATCTCTTCTCCTGGGTACACCACTTGACATATGTTCTGGTTCATTCTAACGGACACCTGATATATGCCTTGAATAAGACAGACAGGGTAGTACAGTCCTGTGTTAAATCCTATTGTTAGCCAATGGGTATACACACATCTTCCAGAATTTTTTTTTTTATTCAATTAAACAAGTATTTATTTTTGTGGCACTGGGAATTGAACCCAGAGGATATCTGCCATTGAGCTACATCCCTAGCCTCCCCCCATCCCTGTTTTTGTTTTGTTTTGTTTTAAATTTTGAGACAGGGTCTTGCTAAGTTGTCCAGGCTGGTCTCAAACTAGGATCATCATGCCTCAACCTCCTGAGTCACTGAGATTACAGGTATGCATCACTGTGTCCAGCTGAACAAATATTCATTGAATGCCTATTGGTTGTCAGGCACTGTTCCAGACATTCAGGACATATCAGTGAACAAAACAAAGATCCTTGTCTTCACAGAGCTTGTGTTCTAGAAGAATATATACAATAGTCCACTGCTTCAAGTTAGTGTCGGATCTAATTCAGAGTCACCGGAAGTAAGGGTTTGGAAAGGATTCTTTTATTTTTTCTTATCGGTTTTCTCAATCCCTTAATGATGTAAAGGAGTTTCAGCTTGGCCCCTTGAGCTGCCCTACATGGCCACAAATAAAAACACTTTGCCTTCAGTCTGTCCCTGTCTTTCTTCCTCCATGAAAGACACCTGAACACTATCCTTGGAATCTTATCTCTACTTTTCCACCTCTGGCACAAGCTGTGAGCCATTCAGCTATCCTCCACTTTAGACAAGAGCAGGGTGTGTCAAATCCAGTGGAATACATACAATCAGACTTTTCATGTTCAAGAGGCCCTCCCTCGTGCATTATTCTAAAAGGGTCTCTGTTTCTTTCTCTGCATTTGCTCAGATTGCCAAATGCCCTTTCTGTTCCCCAAGGTACAGGTACATTCGTAGTAAGGGAACTTCAAACAGGAAGAGAAAAAGTCTATCCTGCAAAACTAAGAGTGAGAAGATCAGGAATGTAGATCATGGTCCAGAAATGGAGTTTCTTGTAAGTAATAGTTTTCTGCTTCATTTTATGAAAAAACGGTACTGATAAATTTTGATTTATTAATATATATTAAAGATTACTTACTAAAATGTGAATAATGAATTAGGATTTTAAGATTATAGAGGTGAAAACTCTGACAATTAAATTTAAATAATTAGGGCTGGGGATGTGGCTCAAGCGGTAGCGCGCTTGCCTGGCATGCATGCAGCCCGGTTCGATCCTCAGCACCACATACAAAAAAACAAAGATGTTGTGTCCGCGGAAAACTAAAAAAATAAATATTAAAATTCTCTCTCTCTCTCTCTCTTTAAAAAAAAATAAATAAATATTAAATTTCTCTCTCTCCCTCTCACTCTCTCTTTAAAAAAAAAAGAAATTAAAAAAAAAACTTAAAAAAAAGTAAATTTAAATAATTAAATGTGATACTAAAGGAGAGGTGTTTTTTTTTTTTCCCCAAAAAAGTTGGTGAATACATTAGAAACTTGGTGTGAATATATGTATATGGACTTTGTGTGTGTGTGTGTGTGTGTGTGTGTGTGTGTGTGGTGATGGGGACTGAATCTAAGACTTTGCAAGTGCTAGGCAAGGGTTCTACCTTAGAGCTACAAACCCAGCCCTTTTTATTTTTTATTTTGAGACAGAGTCTAAGTTGCTGAGGCTGGCCTGGAGGCCTAGGATCCTCCTGCCTCAGCCTCCCAAGTTTTTGGAATTATAGGCATAAGCCACCTCACCCAGATCCAGTCCCTTCTTGTTGTTGTTAACCTGTGGCACCATGGGGATCAAACCCAGAGCCTTGTGCATGCTAAGCACATACCCTACTGCTGAGCTATATCCTAGCCTTTGTGTGTGTAAATATAAAGGATACTGCTTTGGTACCACTTTATTTTTTTTATTTTTAAAAAATATTTTATTATTATTATTATTTAATATTTATTTTTTAGTTTTCGGCAGACACAGCATCTTTGTTTGTATGTGGTGCCAAGGATCGAACCCGGGCCGCACGCATGCCAGGCGAGTGCGCTACCGCTTGAGCCACATCCCCAGCCCCTGGTACCACTTTAACAGAGATAAAACTTTGGGTCCATGGCCCAATGATGCTTCCCTTTCTCAGGAAATTGTATTAGTCTTCGATTCATTAATGATAGATCACCTAATGATTTAAGACATGATTCTGCCTACCTGTCCTTAGTTGATTAGACCAGGCAAAGACACCCGGGGAGCAAATCATATGTAATCACCATAGTGAAAAAGAAAAGCATTTAGAATTCTAGATGGTAAGGGATATGGGGAAAAGAAAAAAGAATTATATTTGCTGTCTTTGGAATTTGGACTGAGAGATCCTCATTTAGTCTGGACTGATCTAAGATGGAGATGTAAGCTCAGAAGATTCATTCTTTTCTGCATACCACTATGAACTGAAAAGCAAAGAAGGGGGTCTCTTTAAAGAGCACAGAATGTCTAGGTGAGGCAGCACATGCCTGAAATCCCAGAGACTTGTCTTAGTTTTTAAATTTATTTATTTATTTTTGGTGGTGCTGGATATTGAACCCAGGGCCTTATGCATACTAGGCAAATACTCTACCAACTGAGCTATATCCCCAAATCCCAGAGACTTTGGAAGGTGAAACAAGAGGATCTCAAGTTCAAGTCTAGACTCCACAACTTAGCAAGATCCTGTCTCCAAATAAAAAATAAAATGGACTGGAGATCTATCTCAGTGGTAGAGTGGCCCTGGGTTCAATATCAGAATCATAAAAAAGTTCTAAAAATTAAAAAAAAAAAAAAAGCAGATCTTCAGAGAAGCAGAAGTAGTATTTCTGATACATTTTTTTCAGTTCTTACTTGATTTCCTTCTTAAGGCCTGGCTGTAATTTTACTCCTGAGTTCTATGAGGCACCCCTGTTATCATGTCTATCTCTAGCTAACTATCTTGCTTGCTTAAGATAGTTTGAGTTAGTTTCTTTTGTTTCTTGCAACCAAAGAGAAATAACAGCAAGGATGGTAATAGCATTAACAATAGTAGCCAACATTTATTAAGCGCATTCTATGTGCTGGTACTATGCCAAGATGTAGGTCTTGCCAAGTTTGTTTGCTTTTGTGGTACTAGGAATCAGACTCAAGGCCTCACACATGCTAGATAAGTGCTTTACCATTTATGAGCTATATTCTCCAGCCCATTGTCACATTTTTAAAATAAACTTACTTTCCAATTTTAAACCTTTTTTGAACCATTGCCTGAACAAACTTTTTAAGAATGTTTGAAAGGTGCATAAAGTCTGAAGAAAATAAAGAACTTTTCATAATTCTACTACCAAGAGACAACAGTTAATGTTATTACTTGTTGACACCTAAAAATTTCTTCACTCTGCTCTACCACCCCAATTCCATTCTGTCTTCATGTAGGCTCTGTTTCCCAAATTAATAAGCTTAGCTAGCACAAATGCATGACAATATAGTAATAACACAAGAAATGTCAAATTGCTTGTTGAGCTCTGAACAAATAACTTGTCTACTTCTGTATCCTCAACATTTAGTAAAGAACCTATTAGATAGTAAGTGCTAAGTGGCTGACTTATCACTTAAGTAAAGTATCAAAACCCTGTTTAATAAAGGTTCTTCACTTGCCTCTCTTTTTTATATTAAAAAATAAACTGGGGCAAAAGATAGAACTCAGCGGTAGAGTGCTTGCCTGACAGATGCAAGGCCCTTGGTTCCATCCCCAGCACCAAAACAAACAAACCAAAACATAAAGATGAAACTAACTTCTATGGAAAGTTCTATCCTCTGCCCACATTTGTCTCAGTTTCTGATCCTATGCCTACAATTTTGAAAATTTAAAGTGGCTTTCAGATTGACAAACCTAAGGCACTGGGGTATATTCAAACACCAAATTCCCCTTCATGTTCACTATACCAGGCTTTCTAAAGATAGGAAAGACTAAAAAAGAACTTAATGTACTCTAGAAATATTTGCAACAGAGTGGAAAGAAAAGGAGTTTCCTGGTTAACTTGCAGTTTATTAAAAAAAAAAAAAAAATTCAAGCCAGGCATAGTGACACATACTTATAATCCCAGTGAGTCAGGAGGCTGAGGTAGGAGAATCATAAGTTGGAAGCCAGCTTTAGCAACATAGAGATATCATCTCAAAATAATAATTAAAAAGGACTTGGAATGTAGCTCAGTGGAAAAGCATTCTGGATTCAATACTCAGTACCAAAAAATTTAAAATAAAAATTAAAAAATTCAAAGGGTTAGGGGTATAGCTCAGTGGTAGAGCATCCCTGGTTTCAATTCCTAGAATTTTGCCCCTGCAAAATTCAATTAATAAGAAACTTTCTATATCCTAAAAAAATCATGATAAATCTCAGTTATGATTAGAAGAGGAAATAGACTTTCTTAAGTTTCCTACAGATTCTCTGCTTAATTTTTTCCAGTCTCTGGACAGGTCTGCATAATTGCACTCTGATGAGGTTTTCCAAAACAGTATTTATTTAGGAAGCCCACATTCCAAGAACCAATTTCTGGAATTACTTGGAGAATTTAGAGAGAAAGTTGTGCAAAATTCTTGGTACATTCCTTGGACAGTCAGATAGGTTAGCTACCAGTTCTAAAACTGGTTACATTTCCAGTTAAATTTGAAGTTCAGGTATTTATTCTTACAATCTGCCTGCTGCTGCTGTTGTTGTTGTTATTATTATTATATTTATGTTTTAGTTGTAGTTGGACACAATACCTTCATTTTATTTCTTTATTTTTTTATGTGGTGCTGAGGATGGAACCCAAGGCCCCGCACGTGCTAGGCAAGTGCTCTACCGCTGAGCCACAACCCCAGCTCCCTGCCAGTTATTATTTCAGTGACATTTAACTAATTATAACTGATAGAAAATATTGCTTTTATAAAAATTCATAGTGAATGAAATGAATACAATCATTTAATTATTAAACAATCATTTGTAATACTTTAATGATTATAAATTATTAATTACCTGATTATTAAAATATTCCGTAACCTTATTCCTTTCAATTTTGCACAAGCTCAGTTAGTACACTATATATTTCCTATAAAAATTCTACTTTGGATTTTTGCACAACAGCTGACAAATAAATACTTTGAACCAAGGTTTGGGAAGCTGTCTGCTAACCAACAGTTCTATTTTTGTAGTTTCTTCATATTAGTTGTGTACCTATTTAAATATTTGCTTTCATATTGTCCTCATTTCATAAGAATGTATGAAAATAAACAAAAATGCAGATTGTAGAGATAAATTAATGCTCACAAACTTATATAATTGAAAAAATGTGGAAATCAGGTAAACTACTGTTCAGAGCTTTATAAATATTTTATGGGTCTTCAAAAGCTAAAGTTTAGGTCCCAAAACATGAGTGTAATGACATTTGTCTTGCAGAGGGTAAAATGCCTTTGCTTCTTTTTACCCACTTTGAGAGAATTTTTGCATATGGCTTGTGTATTCACTTAACAGGGCTATTGGAATAAAACAACACAAACATGGTGGCTTAAAACAACAGAAATTTATTCTCTTACGGTTATGGACACCAGAAACCTGAAATCAAGATGTCAGCAGGGTCATGTTCCCTCTGAAGACTCTAAGAATCCTTCCCTGTTTTTTCCCTAACTTCTGGTTCTTGTTGGTAATCCTTGATATTACCTGGCTTGCAATATTTCTTTGGAATCATTGCCTCCATTGTCACATGGCCTTCTTCTCTAACATGTTTTGTCTTTTTTATTTAAATTAATTAATTCATTAATTTATTCAGATTTGCTATACATGATGGCATAATACAATTGTTTCACATTACACATACAGAGCACAATTTTCAAGACACTGGTTGTACACAAAGTATTTTCACACCATTTATGTCTTATGCATGTTCTTAGGGTAATGATGTCTAACTCCTTCCACCATCATTCCTACCTCCTTGCCCCCTCCCATTCCCTCCTTCCCCTTTGCCCTATCTAAAGTTCCTCCATTCCTCCCATGCGTCTGCAGCCCCATATCATTTAGCCTTTGGTTTTCTGGGACTGGCTTGCTTCACTTAGCATCATGTTCTTTAACTTCATTCATTTACCTGCAAATGCCATGATTTTATTCTCTTTTAATGCTGAGAAATGTTCCATTGTGTGTGTATATATATATATATATATATATATATATATATATATATATATACCAAAGTTTCTCTATCCATTCATCTACTGAAGGGCATCTAGATTGGTTCCATAATTTAGCTATTGTGAATCGTGCTGCTGTCTTCTTCTTTTTCTTCTTCTTTTTTTAAATTCGTACTGGGGATTGAACCCAGGGCCTCAGACACACTGGGCAAATGTTCTACCACCAAGCTGTACCCCCAGCCTTTCTACATGTCTTTTTATAAAAACACCAGTCATTGGATTCAGGGCCTATCCTAATCCAAAATAACTTCACTTTTTAATTTTTAAAAAATTAAATGTATATTGAACCTAGGGCCTTGCACACATGCTAATCCTTAACTAATTATATAATCAAAGATTCTACTTCCCTATAAGGTCATATTTTGAGGTTCCGATGAACATAAATTTAGGAAAAACACTATTCCACCAGTACAGTAGGATCATGATTAAGATTTCATCAACTCCAGGGTCTGGAGTGTAGCCCAATGGTAGTATATGTGCTTAGCATGCACGAGGCCCCAGGTTCAATCTCTAGCACCACCCCCCAGCATAAAGTCCAATGGTTCATTATAAAATTGGTCATATTTAGTGGTTAAAGATCAGAAATTTATTTAAATTAACTCAAGCCAGGATTCCTATATTCTGAATTCTTGGGAGATTGAGGCGGGAGGAGCACATGAGACCAGGAATTTGAGGCTAGCCTAGGCAATATAATGAGAACCTGTCTTTAGTAAATAAATTAATAAACACAAAAGGAGCTTTCACTAAGGAACAACTCTTATGGATTCAAGAAAAACTGAAAAAAAAAAATAGGACAAAAATGGAGGCACTCCATATTGCCTTAGCATAGATGTATGAAGAAAGCTAAGGAGACACTATTTTAGCATTGCATAATTCAGCTAAAAGTTTATTGTCCTAGTTTATAGCTTGTCTTGTTGATATTTTGTTTGCTCAGGTCAGTGTAGGTACTTATACTTAGTCCTCTTTCATATTTGAAAATAGTTTTAGCTTGATGTTCATTCTCATTAAATAATACTTAATTTTGATATAATGACATTAAGAAAGCATTTTCTTGAGTCAGTTGTCACTGAAGGTTCAATCATTGTGGGGTACAAGCCACACAGCTGGGCTGTAGGGGGAAAGAAACAGAATTTGTAGGATTAAGATATGGGCAAGAGGTAATGGGTGGACAAGAGGTAATCATTATTCTCTCAGTACATTGGATAAATGAATGTATTCCACCCTGCTTGTAATTAAGAAGTATATGTCAATACACCTACTTTCTTAATTACTTTAAATCATATAAAACAATAGGAGACTGACATCCCAAACTTCATTACAAAAATACATTTGTAATTCGATTGTTGAAAGTTTAATTACCCAGAAAATGCTTTCAATCCTATAATAATTTATAGTCCTAATACTAGCAACTTGAGGAAGAACTACAAAGTGGCATTTGTGCAAAATATAACTCCAAATAATTCCTCATGGTACTACCATTATTAGAAAAAAAATTATCATAATGGTAGAATTTCTTTGACTTGTGGGATATAATTTCAAAAATTAAATTATATTAAAAGTTCTTCAGGACTGGGGCTATAATTGAATGGTTGAGCACTCACCTAACTTATGTGAGGCTCTGTGTTCAATCCCCAGTACCCTAAAAAAAATAATTTTTTTGGAATTTGTTTTTGTTTTTATTTTTTTCTCTTCTGTCTTTAGGACTTTGATTAGTTATAATCCTTGGGTTATGAACACATCCTTCATTCATTCACCCATTTATTTATTTAACATACAATGAACATATGATAAGCTACTACCCTGCCCAAGAATAAAGTTGTAGCAAGAATATATCCACCCATGTATTCATGTTCCTATCTTGTCTCACTGTGTTCCCTGTTTTCTCTGGGACCCCCAAGGTAAACATTGAAACTTGCTTCAGAACTTTCTAACAAGGTTATGATATGATGACACTGAGAGTTATCCACATTGCTTATACTTAGTCCTCTTTCATATTTGAAAATAGTTTTAGTTTGATGTTCATCCTCATTAAATAATACTTAATTTTGATATAATGACATTAATAAAGCTAATATAACTAATTTTATTAACTGCCATAAAAAAATGCCAAAATGTTTTTAAAAATGGGGCTAGGGTTTCCACATATAAATTTTGGAAGAACATAATTCATATCATAGCACCAATGATATGGATGAATATATTAATTTTGTTACTTTTTTTTTTTTCATTTTGGCCATCCTGGGGATTGAACCTCGTGGTGCTTTACCACAGAGCTACCTAACCCTTTTAATTTTTTAATTTTGAGACAGGGTCTGGTACATTATCTGGGTTGGGCTTAACTTGAAATCCTCCTGCCTCAGCCTCCAGAGTAGTTGGATTACAGGAGTGCATCACCACACATAGCCCCAGAATGTCTCTTATAACAACTCACTCTTAGAACAGCTAACTTGGGATTCTAGAAGAACTACCTTAGTTCCTTCCAAGGCAGCACCTACAATGATCTAATAACCTCCCACTAGGACCCAGGTCTTTATTGTCCTATTAATACATTGAGGACTAAGCCTATAACATGGGAGCACTGGGGAACAAGCCATATCCAGACCATAGCAGTCAGATTTTGCACTTCAAATTGAAAGGGGATGAATACAAAAACAAAGACATTAGAGTGAATTTGTGTTAGCTTTGCATTGTTGTGACTGAAACACATGATAATAAAAACTTAGAGGAAGGAGTTTATTTTGACTAACAGGTTCAGAGGTTTAGTCTATGGTAATCCAAGCCCATTGCTCTGGGCCCAAGATTAGGCAAAACATCATAGAGGAAAGAAATGGTAGAGAAAGAGGCTCCATTCATGGCAGCCAGAAAGCAGAGAAAGGGAAGGAAGAAGGGGCCCATAAGGAGAATGCACCCTTCCAGGACATACCCCTAAGGACCCACCTCCTTCAGCCACACCCCACCTGCCTAGAGTTACCATCCAGTCAGTCTATTCAAACTAGGATGGACTGATTAGGTCACGCTCTCCTAATCTAATCATTTCACTTCTGAATATTCCTGCATTAACCTAGGAGCCTTGTGGGGACTCCTCATCTTCAAACCATAAGAAAATCTAAATACAATCCTCAAATTACTATGACAAATAAGTTAACTATTAAAACCTTGCTCATGTGAAGCCAAAAGAATTCAGACTTCCTATGTGTTGTATTTATCAGTCATCAGTGAAATGCCAAACTCATTTTGTTCACTCCACATATATATGCTACTATCCTATGCCTTCTGTGTCCCCAGGTTCTACATCCTCAATTCAACCAAATGTGGATTGAAAAATACTTAGGGAAAAAATTTTGTATGCACTAAATGTATACAGGCTTTTTTTTTTTTTTGTCAATGTCTCCTAATACATAACAATAACTATTCACATAGCGGCTATATTATTTAGATATTATAAGCAATCTAGAGAGGATTTTAAGTATACAGGAAGGTATGTATAGGTTGTATGTGATTTCTATGTCATTTTATATAAGGACTTGAGTATCTGCAGGGTTAGGAATCTGCAGAGATCCTAGAAACAATCTCCTGTGAATACCAAGGAATGACTACTTTCAAGCTTTAGCAAATCTATGCCAACATTTTAGTGACACCTAAAAAGACACTATATAGCCTCCTTTTTATTTCATTTCATAGTGATTATGACATATTGTTAAAATTTCTTTATGACCAGAGATATGTGAGTGATTTATAATTCGTGAAATTATTTAGGATAATTTTAGTTACATTTCTAATTGAAAACAAATAACTAATTTTAGACAAACAGTAAACATATTTTTAAGACTGCTTTTTTTTTTTGTTTTTTTTAGAGTGGAAAGTAGAAGCTTTATTAAGGACAGCAGAAAAGACTTCTCCCTGGAGGAAGAAAGGGACCCAAGAGGTGGAATCCCTTAAGACTGCTTTTGATAGCTTAAATATTTTTGTATTTTTATCCATTGGGTTACATTTTACTACTGTTCATTTTCACTTGAACAGATGTAGTCTTCTATTATCCTGATCCATTCTTTTAAACTACCACCCTGTTTAAAATCTGTGGCGGGCTGGGGATGTGGCTCAAGCGCTAGCGCGCTCGCCTGGCATGCGTGTGGCCCAGGTTCGATCCTCAGCACCACATACAAAGATGTCCACCGAGAACTAAAAAAAAGATATATATATATAAAAATTCTCTCTCTCACTCTTTCTTTAAAAAAATAAAATAAAATCTGTGGTATTCAGTAGGAACACAGTTCTTTGTCAAAAGAAAAATTACAACAAATTTTGTTATAGATCTAACTGGCTTTTATTTGAGGCTTCTGAATTGCAGTGGCCTCCATTGTATGAAATCAAAAGAGAACTTCCACTGGGCAAGAGCACAACAATAGGGTTGTTTGGGGTTTTATCTTGCCTTTTGTTTTCAGAGTTAGGATCTCACTGTGTTGCCCAAACTGGCTTTGAACTCTTGGAATCAAGTGATCCTCCTGCCTCAGCCTCTCAGGCACTACCACAATGTTCAACAGAACCAAGTTTTTTGTTTTGTTTTGTTTTGTTTTTTAAGTGGAAAACAAGGAAACAGAACAATAGGGCCTGTCTAAAACTTAATGTCTTAGCACTATTCTCAATTACTGTCATTCCGGGATTCTAGTCTCATCATTGATGGGTTATAGTACCTTCATTATCACACATTCCTTTGAGGTTTTTTGTTTTGTTTTGTTTTGTTGTTTTTATTTCAGCCTAAAAGAGACTATTTGACATTTGATAGATGGCTGCATGCAAATATTTAAAACTTTTAAGAGAATACAGCACCACAGAGAAACTACTACTATGACCATAAGGAAGATAATACCTAGAATTTGAAGTTTTTTCCTTAGCCAGGACCCTCATGAAGTTAATCAACTAAAACTGAATAGATCAAAGAATAAACCAAATGAGGAGACTACCTATTTGCTATGGTTTGAATTCCCCCACCAAAATTCATGTCAAAATTTAATCCCCATACTAAGAAGTGCTAATTTCTCTATGGTACTTAGAGGTGGGACTTTTGAAAGGTCATTAAGATTAAATGAGGCTATAAGGAAAGGGGGCTCATCCAATGAGACTGTGGCTTTAAAAGAAGAATAGAAGCTAAAATGCTCTGTCTCATCATATGATGCCCTGTATTGACTCTGCAGTTTCCACCAGCAAAAAGGACTTACTTAACCAGTAGCAGCTATCCAATCTAGAACTTCCTATCCTTTAGAATCATGGGCCAAATAAACCCTTATCTTTATAATCTTATCTGTAGTATTAAATTATAGCAATAGAAAATGGATTAAAGGACTGTTTTAATCAAGGATAAACTTGTGTCAGGGATGTTGCAAAAGTTACCCCCTGGATGGACTAAAAGAGGATCCAACATTTCATCAAATTAACTGAAGAAGCTACTGGTTATAAAATTCTAACTACATACAGTATCATTCTGCCAAGCAAAATAGGTAGAGATGAACAAGGAAAAATTCAGAGGGTAAGAGTCTCATTCTGATAGGGAGTTTTACTCTATTTTCTTGGGGAAAACTGTCTGCCACTTGAAGTCACCAATTTCTTGTTCTGGTTTGCAATTTGAATATTTCTAGTTATGGCATTGGATATTCTGGTGAAATTCAGGAATAGAGAAGTTCTTGTTCTTAGTGGTTATAACGGGGAAAAAAATGGATTGGAGGAACTGGAAGAATTTATAACCCAGTCTAGACTACAGATAGATAATAAAAACTCAAAAACAGCAATCCCAGCTACTTGGGAGGCTGAGGCTAGAGGATCACAAGTTCTACAAGACCAGCCTTGGCAATATAGTGAGAAATTTAAAAACAAAAAAGGCACCAGGCATGGTGGTGCATGCCTGTAATCCCAGCAGCTCTGGAGGCTGAGACCGGAAGATCATGAGTTCAAAGCCAGTCTCAGCAATGGAGAGGCACTAATGCTAAGCAACTCACTGAGACCCTGTCTCTAAATAAAACAGAATTGGGGATTTGGCTCAGTGGGTGAGTGCCCCTGAGTTTAATCCCCAGTACAAAAAATAACAAAAAACAAAAAGGGCTGGGGATACAGCTGAGCATTAGCCAGTAAAACAAATGAAACCAAAATTTAAAATCCTCAGAAACAATGAATAGGATTATAATCTAATAATAAATATACTATAACTTTTCTTCAAAAACATCATGTTTACCTCTATAATCACCCCCATTTCTGCCAAAGATAATCAATGTAAGACTAATTTGTTTGAAAAATAAATTTAGCCTCATCAAATTTGGACTAATTATTTACAGAAGTACAGCAAGGCTCTTTTAAGAGTTTGCTTTGCTGAAGCTTTTGATAAGGAATCTCAGATTGAATCTTTAAAAGCTTCTCAAAGCCCAAACAATATGTCCAATTCTATCCTGTTATAAAGAGAGTGAACTCTTGGGGCTGGGGTTGTGGCTCAGTGGTAGAGCACTTGCATGCATGAGGCACTGAGTTCAATCCCCGGCACCACATAAAAATAAACAAATAAAACAAAAGTATTGTGTCCATCTACAACTAATAATAATAATAATAATAATAATGGATTCTTTTTAAAAATATACAAGTAACTATTATCATAAAAATAAGAATATTCATGAATAGTTTCAGAATTCTGGAAATATCAGATAGGAAGAAAAAGCAAATGTTTCAATTTTTATCAATGAAATATACATTACTAAATTATGTAAAGAGAAAAGAGTTTCCTTATTTCTGGAAAACAAAATATTTTTTTAAATTATCAATGTTACAAGTAAAAAAAAGTCATCAAAACCCCAAATTATTCTTTATAATTTCAGTCAGGTATGATGGATTTAATTCTTGCTCTGCTTGATCTTAGCAGTTTCATGAACCTATCAAGTTTTTCATTCAAGTTCTGGAAATTCTTACTGAGGCCAATGGCATCAGCTTAATGTCATCAGAAACCTGTATTTGTCAGAATCCTTTCCATAAAATCTCATTGAAGACATAAAAATTTTATTTGCTTGCAAAAAGTTTTCAGAAAGCGTTAATCTCACTTTTATGTATATCCACAAGGCATTAAAAAAAACTATGAGTAAATAGCAAAAAGATTAGTAGAGTAGAGGGAAGGGAATGGGGGAGGGAGGAGGAGAGGGAAAAAGCAAGTACTGAGGACTGAATTAGAGCAAATTGTATTCCATGTTTTTATAATTATGTCAAAATGAATCTTAATATTATGTATGAGAAAAAACTAATAAAAAGAAGAGCATAGAAATATTGTATATATGTATGAATATGTAACAAAGAGCTCCACCGTTATGTGTAATTACAATGCACGAATTTAAAAAAAAATGGAAAAAAGAAAATCATAGGAACAGAGCAATTACCTGTGGACAAGACTTGAAATGGCTATGGTTAAAGAACTGGATGAAAGTTAATGATGCAACTCACCAATAACCAAATAATTTGATTATTTCTGTGGCATACAACATTTTAACATAATAGCCAGAATTGTGAATGATAATATATATGGTTTAGGAATCTAATTCAATTTATGGAGGACTTGTATCAATAACATATCCATACATATAACGTGAAGAAGGTTTAGCATCATGTACTATTTGACAATATTTCCCATATATTTTAACATATCAAATAATATTAAATCACTTTATCCTTTTACAAGGTAAGAGACACATACTTTGAGGTTTTCCAGGGGCCCAACTGGAAAATCCCAAAGTTAAGTCAAGGTCAGAAAGATTTAATATAGAATTTGATTTTGGAAATTTTGTCAAAAAGTTTAAAAATACTTGATCAAAATAGGATCACAGGTTACTGTAAATAGTCACTCATTTAACCACAGCAATAAAGACATCAAAGGCAAATACAGATAGTGAAATAGTAATAAGGAAAATTTACTATTTAATAGAAAGGACTAGTTTTTAATTTTTTCTTTCTTTTTAAAATATTTTGTTTTTAGTTTTAAGTGGACACAATATCTTTATTTTGTTTTTACGTGGTGCTGAGAATCGAACCCAGTGCTCACACATGCTAGGCGAGCGCACTACCACATCCCCAGCCCTTTATTTGTTTTTTTTTTTTTTTTAGATACACAAGACAGTAGAGTGCATTTTGACATACATACATGGAATATAAATTATTATAACTAGGATTCCATTCTTGCAGTTGCTCATGATGTGGAGTTTCAGTGGTTGTATATTCATATATGAACATAGGAAAATTCATGCTACTCTTTCCTATTCCCAGCCACACTCCCTTCCATTCATTCCCCTTTGTCTAATCCAATGAACTTCTATTATTCCCCCCCCACACACACCCTTATTATGTGTTAGCATCCACACATCAGAAAGAACATTCCCTCTGAAAAATCTCCTTTTTTGGGGGGTGGGGAATTGACTTATTACACTTAGCATGATAGTCTCCAGTTCCATCCATTTACCTGCAAATGTCATTATTTCACTCTTCTTTATGGCGATGTCATATTCCATTGTGTATAAATACCACATTTTCTTTATTCATTCATTTGTTGAAGGACACCTAGATTAGTTCCATAGCTTAGCTATTGTGAATTGAGCTGTGTCACTGTAGTATGCTGATTTTAAGTCCTTTGGAAATAAACCAAGGAGTGGGATAACTGGGTCAAATGGTTGTTCCATTCTAAGTTTTCTAAGGAATCTCCATACTGCTTTCCAGAATGGCTGTACCAATTTATAGTCCCACCAGCAATGTATGAGTAAACCTTTTCCCCCACATCCTTGCCAACATTTATTGTATTGTTACTTGCATTCTCCTCCTCCTCCTCCTCCTCCTCCTCCTCCTCCTCCTCCTCCTCCTCCTCCTCTCTCTCTCTCTCTAGGGCTGGGGATTGAACCCAGGGCCTTGTGCATGGGAGGCAAGCTCTACCAACTGAGCTATATCCCCAGCCCTTATTACTTGTATTCTTGATAGTTGCAATTCTGACTGGAATGAGATAGACTCTCAGTGTAGTTTTTTTAAAATATATATATTTTAGTTGCTGATGGATCTTTATTTTATTTATTTGTATGTGGTTCTGAGAATCGAACCCAGTGCGTCACTCATGCTAGGCAAGCGCACTACCACTCAGCCACAACCCCAGCCCCTCTCAGTGTAGTTTTAATTGGCATTTCTCTAATTGCTACAGATGTTGAACAGTTTTTCATCTATTTGTTGACCATTCGTATTTCTTCTTCTGTGAAGTGCCTATTGAGGTCCTTTGCCCATTTGTTAATTGGGTTATTTGTATTTTGGGTGTTAAGTTTTTTGAATTCTTTGTATATCCTGGAGATTAATGCTCTATCTGAGGTGTAGGTGGCAAGGATTTTCTCACATTCTGTAGGCTCTCTCCTCATGGTCTTGACTATTTCCTTTGCTGTGAAAAAGCTTTTTAGTTTGATACAATCCCATTGATTCATTATTGATTCTTTTTTTAAAATATTTTTTAAGCTGTAGATGGCCACAATACCTTTATTTCACTTATTTATTTTTATGTGGTGCTGAGGATGGAACCCAGTGCCTGCCTTGCATGTGCCAGGCAAGCCCTCTACCACTGAACCACAATCCCAGCCCCACTTTTTTCATCCTTGATTGTACTTCTTGTGTTTTAGAATCCTGTTAAGGAAGTAGGTTCCTAAACTGACTCAATGAAGAGTTGGCCCTACTTATTCTTCTAGTAGGTGCAGGGTCTCTGGTCTAATACCTAGGTCCTTTATCCACTTTGAGTTGAGATTTTGCAGTGTGAGAAATAGGGATTCAATTTCATTGTACTACATATGGATTTCCCGTAAAAAAGACTGTTTTCTTAAGCAATCAAAGACCTAAGAAGGACAATAGGAAGCACAGGAAATCATCCTGACAAACCACAAAAACTAATATAAGGCATGCACAGGCGTGGGAGCGCCTGTTTTCCTTTGTGGTGCCACAGAGATCCTGGTATGGCCATGGGCCACCGCCACACCCAGTGTTACTAGTACTATAAAAACAAGCTGTCCCCAAAGTCTCCTTTCTGCTGGCATGTCCCTGATGCCAAAATCTGCATCTTTGATCTTGGGCAGAAAAAAGGCAAAAAAAAAAAAAAAAAAAGGCAAAAGTGGATGAGTTCCCATTCTGTGGCCACGTGGTGTCTGATGAATATGAGAAAATATCCTCTGAAGCCTTGGAGGCTGCTCGTATTTGTGTCAACAAGTACATGATAAAAAGTTGCGGCAAAGATGGCTTTCATAGCCGAGTGTGGCTCCACCCTTTCCATGTCATCCAAATGACATGTTGTCCTGTGCTGGGGCTGACAGGCTCCAAACAGGTATGTGGGGTACCTTTGAGAAACCCCAGGGCACAGTGGCCAGGGTTCACATTGGCCAAATCATCATGTCCATTCGCACCAAGCTGCAGAACAAGGAATATGTGACTGAGGCCCTACACAGGGCCAAGTTCAAGTTCCCTAGCCCCAGAAGATCCACATCTCAAAGAAGTGGGGCTTTAACAAATGTAATGCTGATGAGTTCGAAGACTTGGTGGCCGAGAAGCAGCTCATTCCTGATGGTGTGGGATCAAATATATTCCCAATCATGGTCCCCTGGACAAGTGGCGGGCCCTGCATTCATGAGGGCTTCCACTGTGCTGTCCCCTTCTTAATCTCACACACACACCAATAAATCCTGTATTGTATTAAAAAAAAAAAATCTGTTTCCTATGCCAATTACTTAAGAGGCTAAGGAACAAAAATACCTCTCAGTTTCCTATTAAGAACAGATCAGGCTGGAAGTGTAGGTCAGCGATAGAGTACCTGCTTAGCATGTGCAAAGCTGTAAGTAGTCTCCACCAACATTATATATATTTGTTATGGTTTGAGTGGAGGTGTCCCCCAAAAGCTCATGAGTGAGAATAAATGCAAGGAGGTTTAGAGGAGAAATGATTGGGATATGAGAGCCTTAACTCAATCAATGAATTAATCCTCTGATGGGATTAATTGAGTGGTGACCAAAGGAAGGTAGGGTGTGGCTGGAGGAGTTGGGTCATTGGGCGTGTGCCTTTGGGGTACATATTTTGTGTCTGGCAAGTGGAGTCTCCTCTCTGCTCTCTGATCATCATGTGAGCTGCTTCCTTCCACCACAGTCTTCCACCATGATGTTCTGCCTCACCTCTAGCTCTGAGGAATGGAGCCAGCTGTTTATAGGTTGAGAGCTCTAAACAGTGAGCCCCCAAATAAACTTTTCCTCCTTAAAATTGTTGTCAGTTTTTTTAGTCACAGCAGTGAAAGAGCTGACTAAAACAATATTTATAAAGACAGATCATTAGCCACTGTGCTGACCCCTTCTTAATCTCACACACACACACCAATAAATCCTGAATTGTATTTAAAAAAAAAAAAAGAACCCAACTGTTGAGAGCCACATTTGAGTCGGAATGGCCCCTGGCATTTTGCCAATAGTATTGATTGACAGGCGAGGAATTACTATCTGCCTTGGCCGCTACTTTGCAGTTCTCACGCTACTTTGAAGTTCTCGTGGGGATTCCCGGGGATTCCCGGAGAGTTCCCATTGGTTGGGGAAGTGCAGGAGGAGGGATTTCCGGAGGATATTTTCTGCTGCTGGTTCCCCAACGAGCTTAGTAGCTTGCGGGAGGAGTTCCCGGGAGCGTGTGTGGAGGGTGCTGGTGGAGTTCAGAAATAAAGTTTGTTCCTGCTTCAGTGGCTCCTGATTTGTGCCCAGCCAGACTGCGGCACCCAACCAAAATCTTTGTTTCCTAGGCCAATTATTTAAGAGGCTAAGAAAAAAAAACACAGATCATTAGCCAAAAGAACCTTGTTATTTTAGTATTAGGGGACCAAATTCTAGGTTTGCATCAGTATACTTTTGATATTAATGCTCAATTTTTAGAATAACTTATAAATACTTGCCCTCTAATTTTAGCCAACTTTATCATATATAAAATTTCTTGGACTGGGGTTGTAGCTCAGCAGTAGAGCATTTGTGAGGAGCTGGGTTTGATCCTCAGCACTACATAAAAATAAATAAATAAAATAAAGGTACTGTGTCCAACTACAACTAAAAATATATTTTTAAAAAAAATCTTTTATACAATTTATCTTGCACAAACCTACATCTCTCTAATCCATTTAATTTTATCTGATACTTTTCCTCTTTTTAATTTTGGTTCAATCATTCTACTTTTAACAAAAAAACCCCACATCTTTCATATCTCATAGCTTCATTTACCAAAGTCATATATTACATTCCTTATATACCAAGTTGTTTCCTGTTTTCTGTATTATTTCTATTTTTAATTATCTCATATGAATTAGATTTTTTAAAAAGAAGTATTAGGGACTGAACTCAGGGCCTCACACCTTTTTGGCAAGAGTTTTGCTGCTTAGCTACCCCCCCCCCACCAACCACTGGAAACACACACACTTTTGTTTTATTTTGAGATAAAGTCTCTAAATTTCCCCAGGCTGACTTGAATTTGTGATCCTCCTACCTCATCTCCTGAGTCCCTGGGATTACAGGCCTGTGACACCATACCAAGAATGAATTAAAAATTTTAACTCCTAGAAACCTTAACTTTTAGTGAAGACCTAGGCAGTAAGATATTTTGAATAGTTACATATCAATATTTTGTGAATATACATTTCATAATTTCTAGAAATGTGCTTTCTCATAGAACAATTTTTCATGTTCACTAGCAGACTCAAATACATATAGCTTATCTATACCATATAAAAACAAGATACTGTGGTAAAGATATTGCCTAGCATGCTTAAGGTTCTGGGTTGGATTCTCATTGTTGAAAATAAAAAACAAGACACTGAGTTGGGCACTATTTCACTTACTTGGGAGGCTAAGGCAAGGGGAACACAAGTTTGAAACGGGCCTGGACAACTTAGAGAGATCTTTTCTCAAATTAAAAAATAGAAAGGACTGGGGATATAGCACAGTGATAGAGCACCCTTAGGTACAATCCCCCGTGCTGAATAAATATAGATAGTAATAATTCATATTATATACATATATTTTATATATCCCAGAAGCAAAGAAAGTTAAAATTTAATCATGGTTTTTTCATTTTCTTTTTTTTTTTTTTATTAAACAAATGAAACACATCAAGCAATTCAGCAATTCCTTTTTACTGTGCTCTGCTCTAAGGTTGGATTTGTAATTTTATGATACTAAAACATCTAGCAGAGAAAACAAATCTGTCTAAACAGGAAATCCAGACCAAATGTTATTTTATTTCATGTTGACAATTATTAAGACATTATTTATTTTACCAACAATTTTTAAAAACTACAGTTATGTGCTGCATAACAACATTTCAATCAATGGCAGACTGCATATACAACTGTAGTGTCATAAGATTATGATGGAGCTGAAAATTTTCTATCACCTAGTAACATCATGACGATTCTACCATCATAACACAATGATTTACTCACATTTGTGGTGATGCTTGTAAACAAGCCTACTGCACTGCCTCTCATGTAAATGTACTAACCATATAATTATGTACAGACATAATACTTGGAAATGATAACAAAGAACTGTTACTGATTTATGCACTTACTATATAGTAAATTCTTTATCATTATTTTTTAGTGTACTCCTATTTATTAAAAATAGTTTACTGAAAAACAGCATGCACGCATATTACACTGGTAAGAGTGTCATACAGCTCACCTCTATCAAGGTTTGTTTGTTCATTTGTTTGTCTGCAGTGCTGGGGATTGGATCAAGGGCTTTATGCACACTAGGCAAATACTCTAAAACTGAGTGACATCCCCAGCCCTACCAAGTCTCTCCTTTTTTTTTTTCCCTGCAGTGCTGGGGATGGAACCCAGTGCCCTGCACATGCCAGACAGGCACTCTACTACTGAGCTGCATCCCTAGACCACAAGTTTCTTGATGGCAGCAAGAGGTCATGTCAAGTGATTGAGGTGTACCATCTAGGTTTGCATAAGTATACTACATTTGAACAAATGCCTCACAATATATTTCTCAAAAGTATCCACATCATTAAGCAATATGTGACTATAGTTTATTTTTCAAAGGTTGACCCAAGTCACATGAATAGGTAATTTGTCAATTTTTATTTTTCTGAGCTAATGACATTATTGCTTTTTTTTTTTTAAACAAAAAATTAAGGCTGGGGTTGTGGCTCAGTGGTAGAGCACTCGCCTAGCATGTGCGAGGCCCTGGGTTCAATCCTCAGCACTATATAAGAATAAATGAATAAAATAAAGGTATCGTGTTGTCCAACTACAACTAAAAAAATAAATATTTAAAAAAATTTAAATGGAACAACTAAATAGAGAGAGAGAGAGAGAGAGAGAGAGAGAGAGAGAGAGTGTGTGTGTGTGTGTGTGTGTGTGTGTGTAGTGTAGTACTGGGGCCTTCTACCACTGAGCTATGTCCCCAGCCCCCTTGTGAGACAGAGTCTCATGAAATTGTCTAGATTGGCTTTGAATTTGTAATCCTCCTGCTTCACCCTCCCAGTTGCTGGGATTTTACGCATGCACCACCACCCTTAGTAAGCTTTTTATAAATTTTGATGACATCATCTAAGGTAGAAATATATTAATATATACAAAACACATACAATACATCTATATAGGTACAAAAAATACAGACAGAAGCAAATCTTACAGCATTAGTTAAGATTTTTTATTTTCCAATTTTCAAATAGTTTCTCTCTCCAGACTATTTTCAGACTACCAGACTTTCAATTGTTCATTGCCCTGAGCAATTGTTAGCTAGGCAACTATAAATTTAATTCTCTAAAGGAATGACTCCTAAGTGGAAAATCTATATCTCAAAGGTACAGAGAATGAATGCAAGAGTTTTCTCCAAGGAATAATCTAGTACATATTGCCTATCATTAGAGGTCAATTTTATAGGGTCTGTATACTAAAATTTTAGATTTTAATGTCTCCAAGGCTCATGTGGATGGACAAAATATCTGTTTCTGTTCAAACAGGATTTGGTGAACATTCCTCTAATTTGCTTTTCTTTTTCTTTTCTGGAGAGTGAATATATGAACTCCAGTCTTGCCTTGAAGTTAATCCAAGGAAGCTAGTAGTAAGTTTACAGTGTGCCTTTCATGGGATACTTCTTTATCCTGGTGACCAACATGATAACTAAATGCCCAACCCACAACCAGTGTTTTCTCTCCCAGGAAACTTGTTTATCCTGGTCAATGCATTGTGGCTCTATGTCTAACTTATGTCCAATTAATTCCTAATAGGATAGCCATGAAAAACCTGCTTGATGGCAGGTATGTGCCACTGCACCTGGCTGACTGATTTTTCAAAACTGATTCTGCTAACCCTTTCACTCAGTTACTATCACATCCCAAAGGTGAAAAGAACACTACATAAATTACATAAAATCAGGCCAAGCAGGATTTTTAAAAAATATTTATTTTGTTGTAGATGGACACAATATCTTTATTTATTCATTTTTACATGGCGCTGAGGATCAAACCCAGGGCCTCACATGTACAAGGTAGGTGCTCTACCACTGAGCTTCAGCCCCAGCCCTCAAGCAGGTTTTTCATAGCTTTCCAGGCATATAAAATGCTTTGTCTACCATATTTGTTAATGGGTTCTTCCATGAACTCAGTAATATAGTTAAGAAATAGAAGCCAAGTTGAAAAGCCACCTAACTAACTAAATTGGTCTCAAAATATGTCCTTCTGACATTCAGCTGGTTATTTTGAACAGGCTCCTGAGTTTTCTTCAAAGCTCATCTGTATACTTACTTGTAAAATCCTGTGTGACTTCCTATGATTTTCTGTTGCCTCAACATCCATTTTTGAAACCTCCTCTGTACCTTGCCTGACTGACACCCAAACCAAACTCTCATCCAGCCAAGGCTCTCGTAGAGCATGGCTATCCTGATAGGCACATACCTGAAATCCCAGCAGCTTGGGAGCCTGAGACAGGAGGATTGCAAGTTCAAAGCCAGACTCAGCAGAAGCGAGGCACTAAGCAACTCAGTGAGACCCTGTCTCTTAATAAAATACAAAATAGGGCTGGGGATGTGGCTCAGTGGTTGAGTACCCCGGGTTCAATCCCTGGTACCAATCATTGGTCACATTTAATTCGCCTTTGCAAAGAGTTTTTGAAGGACACAATGATATAATTTTGTTGAGATCTTTTTAGAAGTTGAGTTTAATTGAGGAACCCTCATTTAAACATTTTTAAGGCATGATATTACTCATTTGGAAAATTCCACATAAAGGCCATACTTTGTTCTTTATATATTAAGGATCCCATTTTTACATCAAATCTTGGATCTACCAGAGCCAAGATAAAGCCTGGGAGAGCAATGCCACCAAGTTGTGTTGTATAATGCATTCATAATGTATCTCATTGTATAGACATTTTCTAGTGTCCAGCTTATCCTCTCACAGTAGCCTTACTTTTTGGTGGCAGCTCCCTCTCATAACTCTAAAATGTTTGAACTATGCCCACTAGTCAAGTTGTGGTTTTGGCCCTGAGATTCCCTTGACCAACCTGTCTAATGATTTCTCCCTAACTAAACATGCAAGGGAAAACACACAAACACACAGACAGGAATTTCTGAAAGCCTCAGTTCATATCCCCTGCAGTAATGGCCATTTATTGCCGGTTTCTGTTTGATTCTATTAATAGACACCTGATTCTTCTTATAGGACCTGGTTCTGTTTCTATCATGATTTCAACTCTTGCCAGTGATTCATCAGCCATTTTACAATCCCCCAAAAGCCACATGTTTTCTCACAGCATAAACCCTTGGTACCTATTACAAGGAATAGCATAAACTCCTTGTAGTGGTACGCACTACAAGGGCATGCACTTTATCATAGCACAAACTCACCCTGAATTTGAAACTCAAAAATATTGAGGGCTCAATGTGAAAAAGAGCAGATTCTGACCAAGAGAAGTTTACTTACAATCATTGGGCTCCATGAGGAATACAAAGGATTCAATACCTCAAAAAGGGTCAGTGGTACCTCTCAGGAGTCACCAGCAACATAATTCATATCCCTACATGATCACCAGAACTATCAAAAGACAAAATTACAACCATTCAGATCCCTGAATGATCACCAGAACTATTTTGTTTAGATTTTTTTTTTTTTAATATGGTGCTAGGGATTGAACCTAGTGCCTCATGCGTGCTGGGCAAGCACTCTACCACTGAGCCACAATCCCAGCCCAATCACCAGATCTATTAAAAGACAAAATGACAACAAATTTTGTTGTAGATCTAACTTGTTTTTTATGATTCATGAGTTGGGGCTGTGTTTTATTCTACAAAACAGAATGAATTGGGTATAATGGCTGCAGGCTTGTAATCACAGCCACTAGGAAAGCTGAAGCAGGATTGTAAGTTTGAGGTCTCCCTGGGTAACTTAGTCTAGAACCGAAAAAAAAAAAAAAAGAAAGAAAGAAAGAAAGAAAAACAACAACAATATGATAGGGCTCCCATTGGGCAATAATAGAGACAGTTTGGTAAAATGGGACCAAGGACATAGAACAATAAGGGAAAAAACTCATTGGCTAACATCCAGTAAATTCAGGTTACTTTTTTTTTTTTTAAATAAGAATTAAAGCAGAGAAGATTTCCTTATCATGCTAACTCAGGTGAACTAAAGTCTTGTGTTTATAGGAAAAACTGGTCTGTTTGGAGATCTGTCTGCTTCTTTAAAGTTTCAGTTTGATTATGTGACCTTTATCATGAGTGACCCCATTTTGATTTGGTCTGTTGTGTCTAGTGCAGAGTACAGTTCAAACCCATGGCCTACTATAAATTATATCTAACATCTTCTACCCTCATCCTCAGTCAATTACTACTAAACACTATACTAGAATAGTAGTATTCAATACAGTGGGCACTAGCTACATATTGCTGTTTAAATTTAAAATCAGCTGGACATGGTAGCTCAATTGTAGAATATTCCTGAGTTCAATCCCCAATGCTGCAAAATAAAGGAAGAAATAAAAAGAAAAATTAAATAAAATTCTGTTGTCCCAGCTACTTGGGAGGCTAAACAGGAGGATGGCTTCTATCCAGAATTCAGGGCCAATATAGTGAGACCAATATAGTGAGACTTTACCTCTTTTTTTTTTAATATTTATTTTTTAGTTTTCGGCGGACACAACAACTTTGTTTTGTATGTGGTGCTGAGGATCAAACCCGGGCCGCAAGCATGCCAGGCGAGCGCGCTACCACTTGAGCCACATCCCCAGCCGGAGACTCTACCTCTTAAGGAAAAATTTGGTTTTGCCTGGTAGTGCTGTATACCAGCGATTTGAGAGGCTGAGGCAGGAAGAATGCAAGTTTGGGGAGCAATTTAGCAAGATCCTGTATCAAAACAATAAAAGATAAAAACAGCTGGGGATGTAGCTCAGTGATAAAGTGCCCCTGGGCTAAATCCCCAGTACCATACACACACACACACAAAAAAAAAAAAAAAAAAAAAAAAAAAAAAAAAAAAAAAAAAAAAAAAAAAAAA
>NW_026000108.1:31038793-31042758 GCF_001458135.2 Marmota marmota marmota | reverse complement strand
GTACATACACACACAACACAAACCCAAAAAAAAAAAAAAAAAAAAAGAAAAGAAAAAAAGAAAGAAAGAAGGAAGAAACTCCCCCCGCCATGCCAAGTACTGGGGATTGAACCCAGGGTGCTTTACCAGTGAGCTATATCCCCCAAGTTCTCTTTTTCTTATAGTACATGTTATCACTTCTACTACTATTGCTTGGTTCATGTTACCATCACTCCTTGAGAAGTAAGTTAACCAGTCATAAGACAACTGTTTTGCAGTTGTCTTATGACTGATTAACTTACTTCTACACTTGTATCCCTATCATTATGTCCAACCTAAGCAGCTAAAATGATTTTTTTAATTAATTAATTATTATTGTTATTTAGTGTGTGTTTACTGAGAATTGAATCCAGGATGCTCTACCACTGAGCCAACTCCTCCATTCTTTTTATTTTTTATTTTAAGAAAGGGTCTCATTAAGTTGCCCAGGTTGCTCTCAAACTTTGGGGCCTCTGGGGCCTCCTGCCTGAACTTCCTGAGTAGCCAAGATAACAAGCATGTACCATGGTGCCCTGCAATGCTATTTTATGTAAAAATAACCATGTAAGGCTTAGTATGTGACAATTTTCTAGGAATTTTATAAATGTTGACTTAATTATTCTTTATAATGATTCTCTAAACACATACTATTGTTATCCCTGTTTACAGATGAGGATAATAAGGAACAGAAAGATTAATTTAACCAAGGTTGCCTAGATCATAGGACATAAATCATATTATGTTACTTCTTTGCTTATAACAGTCCAATGGTTACTCATCTTAGAGTACAAACCAAAGTGCCCCAGAGGCTTAATATGTCTATATAATAGTAATCTGCCCTTATTCTAAGATTCATTTCCATAGTCTCAGTTACCTGTGGTCAACCTTGATCTAAAACTGTTAAATGGAAAATTCCAGACATAAACAATTCATAAATTTCAAATTGTGCAGCATTAAGTAGCATGATGAACTATCATGCCTTCCCACTCCATGCTGAGACATAAATCATTCCTTTGTCCAGCATATCCATGCTGTATGTGCTACATGCCATTTTAGTTACTTAGTAGATATCTTGGTCATTAGATACACAGTAATGGTATGGCAGTACTTGTGTCCATATAACACTTATTTTATGTAATAATGATCCCAAAGTGCAAGAGTAGTGATGGAAATGAAACACCAGGGCATAAAACATAGAAGGACAGATCAACTCTGGTGCTATATAGCAAAACTGCAGTGTGCATAGAGGAAAACATAGTATATATAAGGTTTGGCACTATCTATGGCTTCAAACCTCCATTGTGAGGCCCTTGCAGATTGTGGCAGTCTACTAGATTTGTATCCCCCTCTTCCCTACTTTATTTGCATATGTATTTATTATTATTATTATTTTGGTCTATTTCTTCCCAAACAAATGGAAGTGCCATCCCCCTAGACTCTCCATCCCAGCTTTTTTTTTTTTTTTTTGGTACCAGGGATTGAACTCAGGGGCACTCAACCACTGAGCCACATCCCCAGCCCTATTTTGTATTTTATTTAGAGACAGGATCTCACTGATTTGCTTAGTGCCTTGCTTTTGCTGAGGCTGGCGTTGAACTTGCAGATCCTCTTGACTTAGCATCCTGAGCCACTGGGATTACAGGCGTGCACCACCACACCTGGCTCCATCTCAGGTTTTAATGTGCCCTCCATTTAATGGTTGAATGTGACAGGCAGAACCACTAGGGCCCTGTCCACCTTCTACCATGCTTTTTTTCCCTCAGTGCCAAAACAATGCCTCCCATTGGCAGAAAGACCTTTTTTAAAAATAATTGTTGCACAAATTTTGTATTTTTGTATCTTTTTGTATGTATCTTTTCTCATTTATTGTATGTGGAAACATGTTTAAGAAGAGAAATAGCTGGGCAGAGTGGCACATGCCTGTAGTCCCAGCTACTCAGGAGGCTGAGATGAAAGGATCACTTGAGCCTACGAGTTCAATGCCAGCCTGTGCAACATAGCTAGACCTTTGATTGATTAGTTGATAGAAAGGAAGGACAGGAATTCTGAAGAGTATTGTACAAACTTAATTTGTTTATGTGTTGCAGTTTTCAGGGTTTACCATCTTTTGAGGGTCTACACAAGGTTATACAAAGTAATACGTTGTATAAAGTTGAAATTTATGGGAGATACAAAACTCCCTTCAATAATGGAAAAGTTACTGCAGGTAAAAATTTAAAAAAAAAATCATTGCTCTTTAATTATATAAATATAACAGGAAATCGTGCTGTATATGTGTAATAAGAATTGTAATGCATTCCATTGCCATTTATTTAAAAAAATCAATAAAAAATAAATATAACAGGAAAACAACAACAACAACAACAACAACAAAAAAACCACACACTAGAAATGAGAAGGAAAAGCCTAAAAAGAGTAGCTTTTGGTGGACTTAGTTTTTTTGTTGTTGTTTTTGGTGGACTTAGTTTGGATGAGGCCAATCTTAGATTCTGCCTTCTACTCAGAATTCCAGCAAAGAGAAATTGTGGAATGTTAGATTCCAAGAAGATTGCTCCTTTGTGGAATACCTGAAAAGTAATTCAGTAAATTGAAGTGTCTTTACTATTTTTAAGATCAAGGTAAAAGATGTTGAAAAGAAAATACACCAGCCAGGCCTGGTGGCACATCTATACCCAGTGACTCTGGAGGCTGAGGCAGGAGAATACCAAGTTCAAAGCCACTCTCAGCAACTTAGCGGAGCCCCACGCAGTTCAACAAGACCCTGTCTCTAAAAAAAAAAAAAAAAAGGGCCGGGGATATAGCTTAGTGGTTAAGCACCCTTGGGTTTAAGTTAATCCCTGGTACTAACAAACAAACAAAAAGTCAAAGAATATTTATCAATAATAAATAATCAAATATTTTAAATGATGCTAGTAGTCAGTTTCAGGAGCTAAATGTTATTATTGTATTCTTTTTTCAACTTCGCTTTCTGAAATTATTTATGCACTCTCAGGTTTATTTGTTCAATATTTGCCTTAAATTGCTCAAATACTGCTTTTTTGAACTTTCCTCGACAGTTGTTTTCCTTTGGATAAAAAGAAAAGTTAATCCTTGTCACATTTAAAACATAAAACAAATAAACAAGCGGGGTTTTCCATATCTACAAGAACCATCTCGCTAAATTGTAAAAAAAATGTTGTAAAAATTTGTAAAAAGAAAAAAATAATTCTGGGTTCCACTCGGAGATTCTGATTAGCAGCCGAAGTCATAGGGAGGCCAGTAGTCTAAAGACCATACCTCAAGAACTTATCTCAGTGCTATTTTCATATTTTGCAGCTTTCAATATATTAATTTTAGAAGTTTCCGGTGGAGGAGGGTACGAACTCGGGTGACAGTCAGAAGATAAGAGACTAGGCAGCAGCCCATGTCGTTCCATGTTGCAAAACTTTCCTTCAGTTTGTATATGTGTCCCTGGGGAGGAAATCAGTTCGTTTCACCTGCTAACTAACCGTTTTTCAACTACTTCTGTCCACGTCCCTCAGGGTGACACTCCAAAAGTCATGAACTCAAGTGGGCGGCGGAAGGTTAAAGAAAGCTCTGTTCGCCTTGCTTGTCCGCGCCGCCTTGCGAGGACGGGGTTCGCTTCCCGCCACCCGGGCTCCTCCTCCGCTCGTCCTCTGGGGTCCGGTCCTCCCGGAGGCGCCCCGCGCGGCAGGTCTTGGCGCCAACCGGGTGGCGGCGCTGTTGGCCCCGCGCGCGGCGGTCTCGGGCCCGAGGGAGGCGGAGGCACGGCCGGCGGAGGAAGGGGAGGGAGCGAGGCGCGCGCGCTGTTCTCGCGTGCTCTCGCGCCGCTCGCGTGACCGGCCGGTGTGTGTACGACGCGCCGGCTCCCGGGGGCTCGGACGGCCGGGCGCGCGCCGCGTCTAGGGGTGTCCAGGTCCCGGTCGGCACTAGGTGCGGGCGGGCGG
>NW_026000108.1:31005959-31038768 GCF_001458135.2 Marmota marmota marmota | reverse complement strand
TGTGGGCGACGGGCCGTCGGTGGGGTCCGGGCCCCGGGACCGGGCGGATGAACAGTCTGCCTCCGGGTTCCCGGCCCCGGGGGAGAAAGAACCCGTTCCAGATTAGAGATTTTTGAAATGAAAAAAGAGGTTACAAAGTCGCCCCTTTCCCGCTGAACTTTGGTTTTCTGACCGATAGAGGCCGGTAGAGGACTGTGAAAGAAAAGTTGTCCCCCAGGATGGACTTCACCGCGCAGCCCAAGCCTGCCACTGCCCTGTGTGGCGTCGTGAGTGCGGACGGGAAGATCGCTTACCCTCCGGGAGTAAAGGAAATCACAGACAAGATCACCACCGACGAGATGATCAAACGACTGAAGGTAAGGTCTGAACCGACTATTCGCACTCAGAGATGTTTTTCAGACTCTGTCTCCTGTGGTATTACTGCACTACTCGGCCTGGCCTTACAGTTCAGCTACCAAGGTCCCCCCTGCACCCCTTCTTCTCATTTTATCTCTTCTAAAAGGTATTTGTTCTGTCTTGAATACATCTTTGAATAAGTTATGTAGGAAAATGACTTACGGGAAATTAAAAAGGAGTGTGATTTTAAAGAAAATATTACTGTTTTTCAAGCATAAGAATTCAGGTGTTTGTAAAGTACTCCCCCCACACACACCCCGTGAATATTTCGTTTTATGAGACTACTGTTTAAGTAGCTGTCATTCTTAAGTATAGGCAGTAATTTGCCTAGGAACATTTCTGTTTTCATCAGCATCTGAGAAGTTTATAATCAGATGTGTGCTTAAACATTGTCAGAAAGTACTGGTTTTTCAAAATTCAGACTTAAGGTGATGACTTAAGTTCCTGTGTTTATTTGAGCTTAAGAAAGAGTGTTGCTCTTTTTATGAGACCTCAACTTATTTAGTATAAGCATGGTGGTCATGTGAATTTCAACTTTAAGTTGATCAGTTCTTTGCTTTCCATTCCATGGACATAGATTGTGGTCACAGCCATTCTTGTGTGATCATCTTGAAGCAGTGGTTCTCAATTAGGGCAGCTTTGACCCCCAGGGAATATTAAAGGCAATGCCAGAGAATTTTGGTTGTCACAATTTGGGTTAGATTAGGGAAAGACCTGAGGCAGATCAGCTAGGAAAATGTTCAACACGGTAGTCTAGGTAAAAGATGTTAAAATCTTGCAAATAGTGCTATGACAGTGGGGATAGAGATAAGGAATGTTCAAGGGAAGTTTCAAAGTTAAAATCAGACATAGTGGGAGGTGACGGAAGAAACAATCGTGGTGATTTTTCTTACTTGAACAACTTGGTGAATTTGTGGGAACTGATCTTGCCTCTTTTTTCTTAGAGTTTAGTACAGTACCTGGTAAATGTATACAATGTTGTTCTAAAGTATTCCTATAGTTTCTAAAATCTAATTAGACTCTTCAGTTTGTTGCTTTTTTGGAAGGGATAAGACACAGTTTCACTAAAACAGCTTTTTTTTTCCCTCTCCAAATTTTTAGTGGTACTGGGGGTTGAACCCAGAGCCTCACATGCTAAAGCATGCATTCTACCATTGACTTATACTCTGCAGCCTAAAACAAATTTTGATACCAAAGATTAAACATGAATTGAGGTACTTAATTTTGGGAGCAGGGTACTAGGGATTGAACCCAAGGTATTCTATTACTCAGTTAGACTCCCCCCCCCCACACACACACCTTTTTTTGTTATGGGAGTATTGAACCTAGGGATGTTTAACCTCTGAGTTACATCCCTAGCCCTTTTTATTTTTTGAGACAGGGTCTAGCTAAGTTACTGATGGTGGCCTTAAACTTTCAATCCTCTTGCCTCAGCCTCCCGAGTCACTGGGATTACAGTCATGCCACCACACCCAGCTCCCAGTTTTTTGTTTTGAAATAGGGATCTCACTAGGTTTCTGAGGCTGACCTCCAACTTGTCCTCCTGCCTCAGCCTCCCAACCTGCTGGAATGAGGTATTTAATTGATGCTTCTTAAAGGTATTCTAGGTGTTTTGAGTGAGAACCTGAAAAATTGTGAAATATAAAGCTAAATAAGAAGTTTATAGATGTTAAATTTTATTTTCCAATTAAGAATATTCACACCCTTAATTCTAGTGGTGAATAATTGATTGAAAGTGGAAAATTAGGGGCTGGGGATGTGGCTCAAGCAGTAACGTGCTCGCTTGGCATGCGTGGGGCGCTGGGTTCGATTCTTAGCACCACATAAAAATAAAGATGTTGTATCCACCGAAAACTGAAAGATAAATATTAAGAAATTCTCTCTTCTCTCTCTCTCTGTCTCTCTCTCTCTTTAAAAAAAAAAGTGGAAAATTATATCTTTATATTTTCCACTTGAAATAGGTTCAGTATCAGAAATACTGTTAACTATAAGTGGACATATAACCAAATCTAGGATGAGCATTGGGTTAGGCTATTTGTTATGAGTTCTTTTGGGAGTTATAATTGACATAACATTTTAGCCAATTTGAATGTCCAACTGCCAAAATTTTGTTATTCTTTTTATTGTGTATTCCTCCTGCTTTTCTTTTTGTATGTTTTTACAGAGTGCTTTTTAGGGATTCCTGTTGATATAAAGTATTATTGTCTCATTGGAACTGTAGGGCTTCATTGTTGTTGTTTTATGGTGTTGGTGATGAAACCCAGGTCTTTGTGAATGTTAAATACTCACTTTTTCTCTGAGCCACATTGCTCAGTCCAGAATTTTTTTTAATGTAGATTTTAAAAAAATATTTTTTAGTTGTTGATGGATCTTTATTGTATTTATTTGTATGTGGTGCTGAGAATCAAATCCAGTGCCTCACACATGTTAGGCAAGGATCATAATCCCAGCCCTTAATGTAGATTTTTAGCCATATTAACTATTTTAACATTTTGACAGCTTTTTTTTTATTAGAACATTAGTTATGGGTAAATTTTATAAATCAGTAGTTTATTATTATAACATAGCAACAGTTTCTAATGCTGTATAAATATAGAGGGCTTAAAGGCAAGTAAAATCTTGGTCAAAGGAATCCAGAAATGTTTGATTTATTCTCTTCAGTTGTTAAGAAGGAACAAGCATATTTTCAGCAGAATCATAATTTTAAAGTTAGAGGATTTTAAAAGAAATTCTGGAACCATCCTTACTTTACAGATGACAAAAGTTAAGCCCAGAGTGGCTAAGGAACATTTATCACTAATCACTATCAATCATAGGGCAGGTTACTGGCAGACTCAGGGCAATAGTATTTTTATTTTGGTTCTTAAATAACTTGCTGCTTGCTTTTTTTTTAAATTAAATCCCAGGATTGAAACCCTGGATGCTTTACCACTAAGTTGCATCCACAGTCCTTTAGTTTTTGTTTTGAGACAGAATGTCTGCCTTGTTGCCCAGACTGGCCTCAAACTTGCAATCACAATCCTTCTGCCTCAGCCTCCCAAATTGTTGGGAATTATAGGCATGTGCCACTGTACCTCATACTTGTGATCTTCTGCCTCAGCCTCCTGAGTAACTGGGATTAAGATTTGTGCCATTGTCCCTGTCATTTTAATTATTTTTTATATTTATGTGATGTTAAGGACGTTCATATTGTTATACAACCATTACTACCAAACCATCTCCAGAGAACTTTTTCATCTTTGCCAACTGATACTGTACCCTTAAGCACTAACTCCCATTATTCCCTTCCCCCAGTCCTTGGCAATCACTGTTTTACTTTTTGTCTCTATGAATTTAACTACTCTAAAATACATGAAATCTCATGTATGTAAAACCATGCAATATTTATCCTTTTGTGATAGGCTTATTTTACTTAGCATAATGTCTTCAAGGTTTATCCATCTTGTAGCATGTGTCAGAATTTCTTTCCTTTTTAAGAATTCCTTTTCAACCAACAATAAAAAATTAAAAAAAAAAAAAAAAAGAATTCCTTTTTAAGTATTCCATTGAGTGTATGGATCACATTTTGTTTCTGCATCATTCCTCAATTGTCACTTTTGGCTCTTGTAAGCAGTTTTGATTACATCACAGTTTTGTGGAACATAAATTCAGACAGGGTTTGGCATGCATATACTTTTTTTGGATGCTAGGCACACTTGTTGATAATCTATTGGTAATTAGGCTGATCTATAGAATCCACAGTGGTTTCATTTAAACACTTTTTTTTTTTTTCCTTTGGTACTGGGGGTTAAACTCTGGGGCACTTTACCACTGAACAACATTCCTAACCTTTTTATTTTTTATTTTTATTTATTATTATTTGGTACTAGAGATTGAATTCAGGGGTGCTTAATCACTGCACCACATCCCTAGACCTTTTTATATTTTATTTAGAGACAGGGTCTCACTAAGTTGCTTAGAGCTTCGCTAAGTTGCCAAGGCTGGCTTTGAACTCAACAATCCTTCTGCCTCAGCCTCCTGAGTCACTGGGATTACACGCACATGCCACTACACCCAGTTTTTATTTTTTATTTTGAGGCAGGATCTCCCTAAGTTGCTAAGGCTGGACTTGAACTTGTGATCCTTCTACCTCACCCTCGGAGTCACTGGGATTACAGGCATGAGCCACCATATATGACATTTCACTTAAACGTTTGATGGTCTTAGTGACAATAGTTGAAAGTTTGTACTCAGCTGCTCCTTTTTCTATTTATGATGTAGTCTTAGGGTTTCTCCACCAGAGTAGCTGGACTTGTCTCCAAGACACCATAGTTGCCAGTACTTGATCTAGGATTGGTAGTATCACTTCTACCTTACTGAATTGATTAATCAGCCCAACTTACATTCAAGGGGAGAAAAAGTTGACTCTTCCTTATTTTTTGTGGTGCTGGGGATTGAACACATAGATAAATGTACTACCTTTGAGCTAGGCGTCCATCTCTATTCACCTTTCAATGGAAGAAGTAGGAAAGAATTTGTAGCCATCTTTAATATGCCATAGGAGTTCTCATGACAAGTCAAAGTGTACTGATTGTTTACTTTGTAGTTACAAATTTGAAAAGCATTTTATTTCAAAAACAATAGTATATATTCATAGGCACCTAGCTTGATTTATAAAGTTAAAAAGCTGTAAGAAAAAGTTGTAGGATTTTTTTTTTTTTTTAAGAAGGGGGAGGGTCTCATTTATGTTGCCTAGGCTGGCCTTGAACTTGAACTCCTGGGCTCGAACACCCAGGGCCTTGTGCATGATAGTTAGGTGCTCCACCACTGAGCTATATCCCCAATCTCTTAGACTAGGTAGTCCTTCCACTTATTGGGAGAGGGAAGGCTTCCTTAACAAGACACTTTTGAAGCGTTCATGTTATATATCTTATAGTAATTCCATAATTGGATTTATCTCATTTCCTCATGCCTAGACTTAGGTTAAACTTTTTTGGGGGGGCAAATACACTAAAGTAGTATTGTATATTTCCCTTTGTATCATATTGGGTCACATGTCATAGATTATTTATTTTTTTAAATGAATTATATTAATGTCTTTATTTCTTTTCAGACTCAAATTGTCCCAAATATGTGTGCTGGCTCTGGTGTCCTTTTGAAACATCTAGTATCCTTTTGACATGTCTATGAGTCTTAAAGCACATTATTTTCTAGTATAAGGTATTCTTCATTTTGTTTTCCTTGCTCCAGATTTGTTTATTTTGCTACTAGGGATTGAACCCAGCTGAGCATTTTTTTTTTAATTTTAAGCCCTTTTTTAAAATTTTAAGACAGGGTCTCACTAAGTTGCCCAGGCTGAAATTTGCAATCCTTCTGCTTTAGCCTCCTAAGTAGCTGAATTACAGGCATGCAATAACATACCTGGTTATTTTATGTTTGTTTGTTTTAACCATAATAAAAATGTTTGTCAGTGGAAATGAAAAAGGCCACCACCAATAAATAAACATAGATACGTACATGGAATACAACCATAAAGAAATTAACTGTATATTAAAATAATTCAAATTTGGGCTGGGGTTGTGGCTTAGCAGTAGAGCACGCACCTCGCAAGTGTGAGACCCTGGGTTCGATCCTCAGCACAACATAAAAATAAATAAGCAGAATAAAGATATTGTGTCCATGTATAACTAAAAAAATATTTTAAAAAGTAAATTCAAGTAATTCACAAACATGGTACTTTATGTACCCTTTATGCGACAAAAAGAACAGTAAAGAAATCTTGGGGGCTGGGATTGTGGCTCAGAGGTAGAGCGCTCGCCTAGCATGTGTGAGGCACTGGGTTCGATTCTCAGCACCACATAAATATAAAGATGAAAGGTATTGTGTCCACCTATAAGTAAAAAATAAATACTTTAAGAAAAAAAAAAAAGAAAAAAAGAAAGAAATCTTGGGAGCTGGGTGCAGTGGCACACGCGTGTAATCCCGGTGACTTGGGAGGCTGAAGCAGGAAGATCACAAGTTTGAGCTCAGTTTCAGCAATATAGCGAGGCCCTAAGCAACTTAGTAAGACCCTATCTCAAAATAAAAAAATGAAAAGGGATGGGTTGTGGCTAAGTGCCCCTGGTTTTAATCCCTGGTAGATAGATAGGATTCAGGGTTTTAATCCCATTGATAGATAGAATTCAGGATATAGCTCAGTGGTAAAGTGCCCTTGGGTACAAACCCCAGTATCAAAAAAAAAAAAAAAGAAAAAAAAGAAATCTTGTGGGCTGGGGACATAGCTCAGTAGGAGAAAGTGTGTACTTAGCATGCATGATATTCTGGGTTCTATTCTCAGCACTATTAAAAAAAAAAAAGATGGGGCTGGGGTTGTGGCTCAGCGGTAGAGCGCTCGCCGTGCATATACAGGACCCTGGGTTCGATCCTCAGCACCACATAAAAATAAATAAGTGAAATAAAGGTATTGTGTCCAACTACAACTAAAAAATAAATATTAAAAAAATAAAAAGAAAAAAGAAATGAAGTCTTCTAAAAAATACTGGTAAAAGAAGATCTGAATTTAGTGTATTCTCACAGTAAGATAGTACTGATAATAAGTTCATCCATGTTATGGGAAACCAGGGTTTTTGCTGTAGAAAAAAAGGAGATACAAATATGGAATGGAGAAAGGATTAGAACTCTGGTGCTGAATTGCAATTGGAAGTATCAGACTGAACACTTGATTGATTGATATATTGATTAAATAAACTATTTTCTAGTTCTGTATTAATCTAAAAAACCTGAAGAAATTATATCTTAATAGCAATGCAAACACAATGTCAAATCTTGATTTATAAACACCATTCTCTAGTAAAATTAGATATAGGGCTCCTTGGAAAAAAATGACCTATTTAAATCTGGGGAAGGACCATGTGTGATGGCACACTCCTGTAATCCTAGCAGCTTGGGAGGATTAGGCAGTAGGATTGCAAGTTCAAGGCCAGCCTGGGTAATTTAATAAAACCCTTTCTGAAAATAAATATAAAAAGGGCTGGGGATATAGATCAGTGGAAGGGTGCCCCCGAGTTCAGTCCCTAGTACTGGGGGAACAAAATGTATGTTTGTATATATGTGTGAGTACATATATTAATATATATTTGTACATGTGTATGTAATATTTTATATATTAATAAATACATATGTTAACCATTTTAGGTGTACAGTAGTGTTAATTATATGTATATTGTGTGCAACAGATATCTGGAACTTTTTTCCTTGCAAACTGAAACTTTACCTATTAAGTAACTTCTTTTCCCCTTATCCCAGCTCCTGGTATCCACTATTGTGCCTTCTCTTCTGTTTCCAAGTTTGACTATTTTAGATACTTAATAGGTAGACTTAAGCAGCATTTTTCCCCGCCTTTGGTAACTGGCTTATTTCACTTAGTATAATCCATGTTGTAACGTTACAATATATCCTTCTTTTATGGTTGAATAATCCATTTTCTTCACATATCTTAAGTGTTTATACACACATACATACACACACACACACACACACACATATATTATGGAATACTGTTCAACCATGAAAAAGGTGAAAACCTTTTATTTGCAATAACAAGGATGAACCTAGAATACATTAAGTGAAATAAGTTAGGCACAGAAAGAAAGAAAAACACTGCATCATCTCATTCACATGTAGAATCTTTAAAAGTTGCTATCATAAAAGTTGAGAGTAATATATAATGGCTACCAGGGTGGAGCCGAGGGGAGGGATTGGTCAGCAGGTACAGTGCTAACAATATTAGGAAGAATAAGTTCTGATGTTTTATTGACTATAGTTAAAACAATAAAGTATTATGTATGTTGAAGTAGCTAGAAGAGGATTTGAGGCATCCTTGGCACAAAGAAGTGATAAATATTTAAAGTGATACATATGTTAACTACTCCGTTTTGATATACTAAATATCATATGGTAAAATGTGAACAATTATTATATGTTGATCAAAGGTGGGGCTGGGCTGTAGCTCAATAGCAGAGCACTTGCCTAGCAGTTGTGAGTCCCTGGGTTTGATCCTCAGCACATATAAAAATAAATAAAGGCATGCTGTCCATCTACAACTACAAAAAAAAAAAATTTTTTTTTTAAAGGGGCTGGAATTCAAACTATTTAGTTTGAAGAAATGAGGATAGGGATGGAATTTTAGTAATAGAGATAATGTTGAAACTTCAAGCCTTACTCAGATCTTAATTCATAACCTTGAATTAAATAGAAATTAGGTGTAGGTTTACTAAAAGTCATATGTAAAATAAGTAATATTGGTGTGTTTAAGGCCCATGATTTATATATCTATATCAGAAATCTCTATGGTGCTCACATTAGGGTAGGTTTAAGGACTTTAATGAATACTATTTCTGTTAGTTTCAGTTTTGGGAGTTAAAATGTTTAATTTAAACAGTTTGGCTAAGGTTGCTGGCACATGAAAATATGTCCCATTGAATGTCTTCATGAAAAAAGGATAAAAGAATGAGTGGTTTTTAAGCCATATGTAAAAGTCTAACAAGTTTGTTCAAGGCAATTCAAGAAGCTTCTAAGCCAGGCACTGTGGTGTGCACCTGTAATACCACCTACTCAGAAGGCAGAGGCTGGAGTATCACTTGAACCCATGAATGTGGGGCCAGCCTGTCAACAACATAGTGAGACCCTGTCTCTTAAAAAAAAACAAAAGTTTGAAAAACAACTCAGGCATTTGACCTGAGTTGTGCTAAATTGTGGTTTTATATGAATAATAAAGCAAAAGACTAGTCAGTTACAGTGAGCATCACCCTTTAATTGTGACCATTTTGTGGAGTCATTATTCTATGTCCTGACCAGATGACATCTTTTCTTTGAACTCTGTTAGTTGCTGAGATTAGTTGTCTGATACTAGATGTGAAGGCTGTAGGTGAATAAAATTTAAAAAGTGATTAGTAGAATTTTATGTACCTAGATTATTTAATGATAATATGAATTGGATTTTATAATTTATATATTCAATGTGTGCTTCCCCCACCCCCCCAAAAAAATCCTAACATTTCTGTAGTGGAAGTTCTCAGTAAACATTAGTAGTACATTGATGCAATTATTTCATTTTGTTAATATTTGAAAATTTTTAAGTTCAGCGGCTATGTATAAATGACCTATAATTTCAAGTGCTTGTTGAATTGAATATCCTTTGTCTAACTGTAATGAAATAGGTAGAAGTGAATTTCTTCAAAAAGAAAACCACTGAATAAAAATATTTTTCTTAAGCTTTATGAAGATTAAGTTAATGTATATAAAGAGGCTATTTTGTTTCTGGTTGAAGTTATTTATAAAATATGTCTTCTTGAAGCGCATACCTAAATATCTTTGAAGAAGATTGTAAAAATTAGGCAGTAATAAAATTGTGTGTGTGTGTGTGTGTGTGTGTGTGCGCGCACACACACACATTGGCAATTAAACCCAGGTCATTGTGCATGCTAAGCAAGCCCTCTACCAATGGAGCTATATCCTCAGCCCCTGAAATTTTTTTTTTTATATCTCTTTGGAATAATGTTATGTAATTTTGTCTATTCACTTCTTTAACTGCTATTTTATCAGATTGGTGGTGGGGATATAACTCACTGCCATTGTCTCACTTGTTCTATACATGTTTTTGTTGTTCATTTTTTAAAATAGACTTTTTTTTTTTTTTACTGCAGTTTTAGGTTCACAGCAAAATTAAGTGGAAAGTACAGAGAGTCCCCAACCCTGTCCCCAATCTTGTACACTGGAGTGGTACATTTGTGAAGCAACCTTAACACATCATTATCACTTTTTTTCCTCCTGTATTTTTTAACATGGTAAATCCCAAATGCTTTATTTTATTTTTTAAATTTTAGATTTGTCATTGTCCATTAGGCCAAGGTGAGCTTGTCATTCACTCATCTTAAATGGATGCAGAGGATTCTAAATCTTGAAGATATCCAGCATGCTTTAATCTAGATTGATGGCTTTCAGAGTAAAAATCTGAGAAAAAAATTCCTAAATATCACGTATAGTGGTTTTTTTTTTTTTAAATTTTATTTATTTTTTTATTAGCTACACATGACATTACAATGATCTTGGCAATTCATACATTTGAATCATTGGGGTATAATTTCTCATTTTTCTAATTGTACAGATTGCAGAATCACACTGGTCATAGAGTCATATATATATATATCTATCTATCTATCATAATGTCTATTCTGCTGCCCTTCCTATCCCCCCTACTCCTCCCCTCCCCTCCCATCATTTCTCTCTATCCAATCTAATATGACAAACTTTTTTTTTCTTTTTCTCATCACAACATCATACATGTATTCTGTATAACAATGAGTTTCTCCTTCCATCTTCCATGCAACTCCCCTTCTCCCTCTTTTTCCCTCCCACCTCTCTTCCCTATTTAGTGGTAGTCTTCTTCTCATGTTCTTCCTCCCTATCCCATTTTGAGTCACCCCCTTTATATCAGAGAAGACATTCGGCATTTGTTTTTTAGGGATTGGCTAACTTCACTTAGCATAATCTGCTCTAATGCCATCCATTTCCCTGCAAATGCCATGATCTTGTTATTTTTTAGTGTTGAGTGATATTCCATAGTGTATAAATGCCACATTTTTTAAATCCATTCATCTATTGAAGGGCATCTAGGTTGGTTCCACTTTCTAGCTATTGTGAATTGTGCTGCTATAAACATTGATGTGGCTGTGTCCCTGTAGTATGCTCGTATAGTGTTTTTATAAAGAATCAGATACCCAGTAACAGGTCCCACCTGATTGCCTCATGTAAATTTAAGTATAGGAGTAGCTTAGTTATCTGAATTTTTTTTTTAACCTCTTGCTATATTTTAAATAAGCCCCTTACTTAAGACAGAAAAAAATACACCGAGAATCCCAGAAATACATTTGAGTTTCCTTATTGTTAAATGTCATTAGCTTTTCTCAAAAGTTTTGTCTACAAAGGATTTTTAAAATTAGATACAGATGTTTTACATTAAGTTCTGCGAGCACTGGGGAATATGCTTCAGTGGTAGAGTAGTTGTCTAGCATGCACAAAGTCCTGGGTTCAATTCTCACCATCGCCAAAATTAAATAGATAAATTCTGCCCAGAAACAAACTTTGTTTCCCAATTATTTTAAAGTGAAATCTATCCGAAAAATAATTGAATCTATTTAAAAGGCAGGTAGCTATGTATACCAGAACATCTTTTACCTCGTCTGGTGACAAATTATTTAGAATTCTGTATTAATCTACATTGATCCCTATGGAACTTCTGAATGAAAATGAACTCTTCATATGGCTTTATTACTTTTCACTTCACTTTAATTATTTGCAAAATGGGAGTGCTTGAAATATATGATGGTAGTTTAACAGAACATTTCAAATAAATAAATTGCTCTAGTAAGAGAGATTGCCTTATTTTCTGATTGTCTTAAAGATTTTCTTTCGTTTTTTTCATACTGGGGATTGAACCCAGAACACTTAACCACTGAAACATATCCTCAGTCCCCCCACCCCCCTTTTTTTTGAGACAGAGTTTTGCTAAACTGCTTAGGTCCTTGCTAAGTTGCTGAGGCTGGTCTCACATGAACGTGGGATCCTCCTCAAACTGCCTCAGCCTCCAAGATCCTGGCATGTGCCACTGCACCTGGCAATATTTTATTGACCGAGTGGAAAAAAAATTTTTAGTTGTCGATGGACCTTTATTTATTTATTTATTTATTTATTTATATGTGGTGCTGAGAATCGAACCCAGTGCTTCAGACATGCTAGGCAAGTGCTCTACCTAGCCCCAGGATTTTATTTATTTATTTTTTTTACTACGTCTTCTTTGGGATTCTTAGAATTTATTGGATCCATAGTTTATCTTTTGTTATTTTTGAAAGACATTCAACTGTTATCTCTTTTTTTCTCCTAATTTTAAAATTTATTCTTTTTAGTTATACATGATAGTAGAGTGTATTTTGACATATTTATACAGGCAGGGAATACATTTTATTCTAATTAGGATTCCAGTCTTGTGGTTGTACACGATGTGGAGATTCACTATGGTGTATTCATATATGTACATGGGAAAGTTAAGTCGGATTCATTCCACTGTCTTTCCTATTCCTGTTACCCCACCCTTCCCTTCTTTCCCCTTTGTCTAATCTACTGAACTTCTGTTCTCCCCTGCCCACTTGTTGTATGTTAACATCCACATATCAGAGAGTACATTTGACCTTTGGTTTTTGGGGGATTGGCTTATTTTGTGTAGCATTATAGTCTCCAGATCCATTAATTTACCAGCAAAAGTAATAAAGTTGTTCTTTTTGTGGCCAAGTAATATTCCATTGTGTATATATACCACATTTCCTTTATGCATTCATCTACTGAAGGGCACCTAGGTTGGTTCCATAGCTTAGCTATTGTGAATTGAGCTGCTATTAACTTGATGTGGTGTGACACTGTATTATCCTGATTTTAAGTCCTTTGGTTATATACCAAGAAGTGGGATAAATGGTGGTTTCGTTCCAAGTTTTCTGAGGAATTTCCATACTGCTTTCCATAGTGGTTGCACCAATTTGCTGCCCCACTAGCAATGTATGAGTGTACCTTTTCCCCCACATATTGCCAAGGTTTATCAAACATTATTTCTTAAAGGATTCATTCCTAATCTTTTCTTTCTTTCATCTTGACATTGTTTGATAGTTTAGATGAGTATCCATTTCTCTGCCCAAATTCCCCTTGTTTATGAATGTTGTCCACCTTTTCCAGTATACCTTTTCCCCCCACTATACCTTTAAACATACTAATAATCATAAGTGTTTTTTTTTCTTTTTTGGTGCTGGGAATTGAATCCATTGCCTCATGCATACACACACTACCACTGGACTACACCTCCAGTTGTTATTTTAAAGCCCCTTCCTGATAGCTTTAACATTTGGGCCACCTCTGGCTCTAGTTTTATTGACTGACTTATCTCTTGACAGTAGGTAACCATTACCCCTTGTTTTAGACTGAGTGCTGGACGTTATGTATAAAAGAATAGTAGACTCTGAGGAGGTGAATTATAATTTATGACAAGAAATAAACCTCTCTTTTGTTAGGCTTTTAGTTTGGGGAACTAATCAATTTTAGTCTGATTGAGCTGTGTTCTCTATATTTTGCCTTGTCAATTTGTATGTGTCATTCATTAATCTCTCTTTTGTGTGTATCTGGTGCTGAGGATTGAACGCAGATTGTGCATCCTAAGCAAACACTGTACAACTGAGTCGTATCCCCAGTCTCATCAATCAGTTTTTAAAATGTATTTCACTGTAAGTTGCAGTTATTAGTACATTTCACTCCTAAGCACTTCAGTATGATTATGATTAATTAAGAGTTCACCTGGCTGGGTGTAGTGGTACACACCTGTAATCCCTCCCAGTGGCTCTGGGGGCTGAGGCAGAAGGATCATAAGTTGAAGGCCAGCCTCAGCAAAAGCAAGGTGCTAAGCAACTCAGACCCTGTCTCTAAATAAAATAAAAAATAGGGCTGGGGTTGTGGTTTAGTGGTGAAGTGCCCTTGGGTTCAATCCCCGTTGCCAAAAAAAAAAAAAAGTTCACCTGGGCTTAGTGGTACAAACCTGTAATACCAGAACTATTTGGAAGGGTGAGGCAGGAAGAATGAAACAAGGTCAGCTTGAGCAATGTAGTGAGACTATCTTTAAAAAAAATTTTTTTTTTTTTAAAAGAGCTGGGGGGATGCAGCTCAGTGGTAGAGTACTTGCCTGCACGTGTGAGACACTGGGTTTGGTTCTCAGCACTGCACATAAATAAATAAATAATAAGGGCTCATTCACACACACACACACACACACAAAAGAACTGAGGATGTAGCTCAGCATACAAGAGGCCCTGAATTGAGTCCCCAGTTCAGCAAAAAGAATTCAGTATCAGTTTACAGTTTTGGGGGGAAGAAGGGTAAAACAGTGCAAAGCAGATACATTAATTGTTACATCTGATGAGTTTATTTTTTTTAAGTACCTTTATTTTATTTTTATGTGGTGCTGAGGATCAAACCCAGTGCCTCACATGTGCTAGGCAAGCGCTCTACCACTGAATCACAATCCACCCCCCTGATGAGTTTTTTTAACAGATGCATACTCTTGTGTACTCAAACTCTTAACAAGATCATGGAACTTCCCGGCATGGTGGTGCACACTTATAATCTCAGTGGCTTAGGAAGCTAAGGCAGGAGGATTGCAAGTTCAAAACCAACCTCAGCAAAAAGCAAGATGCTAAGCAACTCAGTGAGACCCTGTCTCTAAATAAAATACAAAATAGGGCTGGGGATGTGGCTCAGTTGCTGAGTGCCCTTGGGTTCAATCCCCAGTACAGGGGGTGAGGGGATAATAGAACATTACCATCACCACAAAAGTTCCCTCATGCCTCAGTCATTCCCTGCCCTTATATCACCCCTATGTAGGCAACCATTTTTCTGATTTTTTTTTTTTTAAGCTTAGTTTCTTTTGTAATGATATTGGGATACAACCCAGGGCCTCAACTACTGTGTTAAATCCCCAACCCTTTTATTTTTTTACCTCCCAAAATTGGGGATTGAACCTAAAAGTGCTCTCCCCCTGAAGTACATCCCCAGTCCTTTTTTAGATTTTGATGCAGTCTCGCTGGCTTCAGTCTTGCAGTCCTCCTACACTTGCAAGTCACTGAGATTAAAGGCCTGTGCCACCATGACCGGCTTTCAACCTTTTAAAAAAATTTTTGAGACCAGAATCTTGATGAGTTGCCCAGTTTGGCTAAAACTCCTTCCTCAACCTCACAAGTAGGTAGGATTTCTGGTGTGTAACACTTTACCCAGCTAGTATGTACTCTTGTGCAGGCCCTCTTTCACATCTTTCTGAAATTCAACAATGTTGTATATATTGTTAGTTTGTAACTTTTTATAGCTAATTATTATTCTATTGTATGACTATGCCAATTTGTTTTGCCATTCTCTTATTGATGTTTAGGATTGCTTGCAGTTTACACTTATGGATAAAGGTGTTGTGAACATTCCTGTACAAGTTTTCTGTTGAATATAGGTTTTATCTTGGGTAAATACTTAGGAGTGTAATCATAGGGTTATAAAATTGATTGTTTTTTTAAGCAGCTTCCACTCTTTCCTAAATTGGTTGTACTGTTTTACTTTCCTCCCAACAATGTATGTGATATATTTTCAAGGGGGGGGGGTAGAGAGAGGAGAGAGAGAGAGAGAGAGAGAGAGTGTGTGTGTGTGTGTGTGTGTGTATATGTGTGGAATCTGGGGCATTGGGAAACCTAGGGCAACTTACAGCTGAGCTTACATTGTCAATTTTATTCATTCATTCATTCATTCATTCATTTATGGTGCTAGGGATTGAACCTTGCATTCGAGGCAAGTACTCTATGAACTGAGCTTTATCCCCAGCCCTTATTTTTATTTTTTATTTTGAGACAGTGTCTTGCTAAGTTGCTGAGAGTCTCACCAAATTGCTGAGGCTGACCTCCAATTTGAAATCCTCCTGCCTCAGCCTCCTGAGTTGCTAGGATTACAGGTGTGTACTACCATGCCCAGCCTTTATTTTTTTTTTAATATTTATTTTTTTAATTGTAGTTGGACACAATACCTTTATTTATTTTATGTGGTGCTGAGGATCGAATCCAGGGCCTCATACATGCTAGGCTCTTCCACTGAGCCACAACCCTAGCCCTATTATCTTTTTTTAATTTTTAATTTTTTAATTTGTTCTAATTAGTTATACATGACAATTGAATGCATTTTGACACATTGTACACAAATGGAGCACAGCTTTTCATTCCTCTGGCTGTACATGGTGTAGAGTCATACCAGTAGTGTAATCATACATGTATTAATAATGTTTGTCTCATTCTCCCCGTCCTCACAGCCCCACCTCTCCCCTCATTCTCCTCTGCACAGTACAAAGTTCTTTCATTTTTCCCTATACCCCCCACCATGGATCAGCCCCCTGCTTATCAGAGAAAACATTCGGGTTTTGGATTTGGGGGATTGGCTTATTTTATTTAGCATAATATTCTCTATAGTTCCACATCCATTTACCTGCAGATGCCATAATTTAATTCTTCTTTAAGGCTGAGTTATATTTCATTGTTTATATGTACCATGTTTTCTTTATCCATTCATCTGTTGAAGGACATCTAGGTTGATTCCATGGTTTAGCTCTTGTGAACTGAGCTGCTATAATTCTTTGTTTACATTGCTTATATTGGGCTACCTTTTTTTAATCTGTTTAGGAAGGGGCTTATCAACTCTTGTTCTTTCTAAAGACCTAACTTTTGGTTTTGTTAGTTTTCTATTTCATTAAGTTCTGTTCTTTATCATTTCTTTCCTTCTACTTAGTTTGGGTTTTCTAACTCAGGGTTTTTCAGTTTCAGTTTCAGTTGCTATTTTAGACTAGATAATTCTTTGGAGAGATGTCTCATGCCTATTAGATGAGAATACCAATCCTTTGCCGCAGGTCGCAGGTTCGTTCCCCGTACAGGCCACCATCTGCTGCAGTCTGGCTGCAGCAAAATAACTGGGGGGTGACGAGCAACTTGTGTAGATTGATACAGCAGGAGTGGGAGCCGTTTATTGTAGGACCAGAGGGGTATATATACATTACACACAGCTTATCTTAATTAACATAAACTAGATACAGCAGTCAACCAATAAAGAATCTCCACACTCAATGGCTCGCTGGCGTTACTTCACAAACCACTCCCTCTGCAAAATGCCAGGCGCCATCTTGACTTGTTTACAGACTAACAATCCTTCAACTTCTAAATATTTGGAATATTTGTAATTATCTGATTGTTAATCACTTCTAATTGAATTCTACTGTGGATAAAAAATTTATTCTGTATTTTTAAAATCTATTAATAGTTTTTTTTTAATATTTATTTTTTAGTTTTAGGTGGACACAATATCTTTATTTTACATTTATGTGGTACTGAGAATCGAACCCACTGCCTTGTGCATGCTAGGCAAGCACTCTACACTGAGCCACAACCCCAGCCCTATTAATAGGTTTTGAAATCTATTAAGATGTGTTTTTCTATATACCTCTGTACTGCAGCACTGTTCACAATAGCCAATCTGTGGAATCAGCCTGGGTGCCTGTCAGCTGATGAATGGATTAAGAAAGCATGCTATATAGGCACGATAGAATATTATTCAGAAATAAAGAAGAATGAAATCATGTTATTTTCAGGAAAATGGATTGAACTGTAGATCATTATGTTAAGTGATATAAGCCAGACACAGAAAGACAAGTATCACGTTTTCTCTCATATATAGACATGGAAAAATAAAGATGACCTGAAAGTAGAAGAGGAACTATTAGGGAAGAGAAAGGGGGCCAAAGGGGAAAGCAAGAGTAGGGAGGGTAGATATAATTGAAACATGAAATGTCTTTGTGAAACCCATTAATTTGTACAGTTAACAGGAGTTAATGTTTATAGTAAAAACAAATAAATACATTTAAAAGATTTGGGGTTTTTGCTCAGTGTATGACCTATCTTGTCAAACATATGGTAATTTATGTTTGTTACATCTTCCCAATAAATTGGCCCTTTTATTTAGCCTTCTGAAATGTTCCTGATATCTAAACTGCAGACATAAAACTTTTTATACTGTCTACCTGCTTTACAAATTTTTCTTTACATGGTATTTTCAAAATGTATCAAGCATATGGTTGGGTCATGCTTTTCTTTCTATTTGTAATTTTTCATCCACTTTGTCCATCTTTGCCTTAAAACTGGAGTGATAGTTCACTTACATTTAATATAATTTGGTTGGATTTATGCCTATCATTTTGAACTTTTTTAGAATTCTATTTTAATTTTCCATTGGCTTTGAAGGTATACTCCCTCTGCTGTGTATATGTGTGTGCACGTGTCTGTCTTTGTTTGCATTAAACATTGCAATACATATTTTTAACCTTTTTTTTTTTTTTTTGGTATTGGGGATACCAAAAACTCAGGGGAACTTGACCACTGAACCATATCCAGCCCTATTTTATTTAGAGACGGGGTCTCACTGAGTACCTCAGCATTGCTGAGGATGGCTTTGAACTACTATCCTCCTGCTTCAGACTCTGGAGCTTTGGGGATTACAGGTGTGTGCCACTGTGCCCGGCTCATATCTTTAACCTTTTATAGTCATAGATATTTTTTTACTACTTGTGTAAAATTTAAGATCCTTTCATTAATATGAGTTCATTTACCCCACCACTGACCTTATGCTATAGTTTTCATATGAATAATAGCTACATAAATGACAAACCCCACATTAAACATCAAAGTGACTTTTCATTAAAAAGTTTTGTATTTTTTATCCTTTTCCAAACATCAGATATTTCACCTGATGATAATATTCAGTTGAAGAACTCTTAGCATTTTTAAAAATAGTATATAAGATTCTTAATTGACAATTTCAGAGCTGTGATGACATTAGTCCACTGACTTTCCAGCAGTTTTTGATAAGAAGTCATCCATTGGTTATATGTAATTTTGTTCCCTTGTATGTAATGTGTCGTTTTTCTCTAGTTGCTTTCAATGTATTTCTTTTTCTTTTTCTTTTTTTCAGCAGTTTTACTCTGATGTGCCTAGGTATGGGTTTCTCCCATGTTTGTGGTGTTTGGCTTTATTGAGCTCCATGGATTTGGAAATTTGTTTTTTACCATTTTGGGGAACTTTTTTGGTGATTATATCCTCACCCCTACCACAACTTTCTCTTTTTTCTTTTTAGGATCTATTAGCACATATCGTAGTTCTTTTAATTTTCTTTTCATTATCCCTCAGTTCACTGGACTCTTTTTGTCTTTCTGCAGTCTTTTCTTTCTCCATTCTTCATATTTGATATTTTCTTTTGATTTACTTTCAAGTTTTAAGACTTTTTCTTCTGTTATCTTCAGTGAGAGATAACAGCCTCATTTTCCATTGTAAAGTTGTATTTTTTCCCCAGGGACTTGAGAGAAATGTGGTGCTGAGTGTATTTTTTTTCCTGTTTTTATAAAAAAGACATAACTTACATATAGTAAAGAGCATACACTTTAAGTGCAATACTTTTTATACTCATAGCCCTATCCAGATTAAGATGTAGAATATTTCCGCACCTGGACAATTGCCTTGTGTCTCTTTCCTGGAGATAACAGGTATTCATCTGATCTTTATCAGTGTGTTTTGCCTTCGAACTTCATATAAATGGAGTGATGCAATATGTACTCTTTTATGTTAGACCTGTTTGCTGAATGTTGTCTGAGATTCATCCATATCAGTACAGATTGCAATAATTCTTTTTCATTGTGAGCATATTGAGATTTATCCACAATTCTGTTACTATGTGAGTTGTTAGTTTTTTTGCTTTATAAATAACACTGCCGTGAACAATGTATGCGTTTTTGAGTAGAGGTAAGGACTCATTTATCTTGGCTACATACCAGGGGTTGGCAGACATTTGTAAAAGGTCAAATAGTAAATATTATATGTTTTTTGGGTCAAGAGTGTACTATAACAAGACTGGAATTTTTCTAGTAATGAGAATGGAATTCTCTTGGGTTAGAAATAACATTTTGCTCAGTTGGGGTTCAAAGTTAGTGTTTTTTGCTGCTCCATAATGGGATTTTGTGTATTTTGTTTGAAAAAAATTTTTTTTTCACACAGATATTCCCAAATACTTTAATCCATCCATAAGTATATGGTTGTAATTGAGCATATTCATTGCTTGGAAGACATTTATAGAATTAGATTTTTTACCTGATTGCCTTTTAGCATGCCATTACAGAGCAGATTAATAGCTTCCTCTTGAAGGGTAAAATGGAAGCTCCTCAGTTGCACAGTGCACAGTGAACTTTGAAATATGGAAATTTCATGTGCTTTTGCATTGAGGTCCTAAAAAATATATCTGGGAATTGTAGTTTAAGACAGTGAATGAAAATCTCACTTCTTATACTTATTGACAGCATAGGAATGAGCTTGACAGTGTTTGTGATTGAAACAAGGTTAGTTATTGAAATTACTTGATAGTAGTATTTTAATTTTCTAGTGGCAGTGAGAATCCAACCGACGACTTTGAGCATGCTAGATAAGTACTCTATCCCTGAGCTACATTCTCAAGCCCAGGACTTGAATATTGTATAGGCTTCACATTTAAAGTGGTTTTATACCTTAAAGTTACACCTTGAGAAACATTAACAAGTCTGTAAAAAAAAATTACTTTCCAAAACCATGTGTTTTTTTTTAAATACTAACATATAGTAGTAATTAAAGGGTATTGAATGCTGATGAAGCTGGACACCTAGAGTGATGTGGGCAGGAATAGCAAGAAAACAAGATGGAAGTCTCTCTTCCTTTTTTCTGCCTTCTAATTTCTCTGCTTCCTATTGAAAAATGTGATATGAGCTGGCTCTCAACGAAGTCTTGGAGGAGCTGGGGATATGGCTCAAGTAGTAGTGCACTTGTCTTAGCATGCGTGAGACACTGGGTTCTATTCTCAGCACCACATAAAAAAGAAAAAACAAAGATATTTAAAAAAAAAAAAAAGAAGTCTGGGAAATGCCTTAATCCTAATCAGAATTGCTTTATATTTAATTTAGCTAGGTAGTCCTGAAACTTTATTCCCAAAGAATCCTGACTTTATTTGGACCCTGTAGTTTCCTGTGAGCTTTTAATATTGCATACTTTCCTTTAGCTATTGAGAGTGTTGTGTCAGTTCACAATAGGATAAATGAAGAAATTGAGAGCAAACAAAAATGTTTATAAGCATTTTATCATTGCTACAGTGTTCTTAAGTGCATTTTTGGTATTTTACAAATGTGTTGAAATTTTTTTTAAAACCTCAACTGGTTCTTGACAACTGATGGTTTGAGAAAAACAGTGCCTAGACCACTTGCTGAGTTCTACACATATTCTTTCTGCCCTTATTTCATAAAACCCTCCTTCAACTCTTGCATTAGTGGCAATGATCAGGTGCAATCTCAATTTAAGTTTGTGGAACCATTGTTATGACCAGTGGAAGAAGCATTCCTCTTATGAAAACCAAAACCTGAATAACAGCTGACCTACGTTTTAGGGATGGAAGCAACATTTACTTTGAGTAGGATATTAGGTATATTAGTGAAAAGGTAGACACTCTATTTTCTACTCTTCAATTTCAGACCCATGTTCAATGGGAGAAATATCACAATTTATTGGGGCATTAGTTGAAAGTTTATGTTATACCTTATATAAAATAAAGCCTCTCCCTTTAGGGAATTATCTCTTAAGTGATACCATAATAGTAAGCCATTCCACTATACTTTCAAGCTAGTTGTTAGTGATAGGATTGATAGATCAAAGAATTCCAAGGACATGGCCTTATCATCAAATAAGGTCATCAGTTAAATTCTGGGTGAGTTTAACACTTAGAAAATATTTATATTTGTTAATTTTTTTTTATATTTGTGGAAAGAGCTCCTGTTGATAACCTATTTAAACAAAAACAATTTTATATTATTTAACATGTAAAGAAAAATAAAAGTTATATAGATGGTTTGTTATTCCTTAAAATCAAGTTTGTGTAAGTGCAGCCAAAAACAGTTTCTTAGAGTTGCTTCTGTTTCATATGGTAAGACCACTAATTTTGAGATACATCCCAATTTCAGAGATGTGTGCTTTAGAATTTTGATAAAAGTGTGGGGGATAGCTCAGTGGTAAATTGGCCTAGCATGTGTGTGTCCCTGGGTTCACTTACCAGTAACATACAAAACTGACAAAGTATGATAATTTTTATTTATCAAAACCCAATTTGAGTCAGATAGTAAATCAGGCACAAACATGTTTGTAAATATCACAATCTTAAAATATTGTATTTCTGTCTTTTTTTTTTAACAGCCACAGTAACTTATTTAGGTTACGTATCCTGTAAGAAGCAGAATAGAATTCATACCCATGGTCTGAATAAATCCAGAATTTAGTTTGTGTGCTACTGTGTTGTATTATCACTACACAGTCCCTCACATTGTTGGCATGTTGGATTCAGCCAATAGAAACCACTCAAGTTTAGAGATTGAAAATCAATAATTATAGAGTTCTGGATGGTAGTATATATGGTATTGTTAGAGTATGAATAAAATGACTACATTTTAGCTATAGGTCAATAGATAAGTAAGGCAGGAGAGAACAATACAATATGATTGAAGATTTAGAATCTATTTTGAAGGCAAAATGTAGATTCAGTAGGGACAAAGAAATAGAAGAAAGTTGAAAGGCATTTTGTTATAAGAAGATGATTTTATGAATAAGAATGCTGGAAATAAAATAGTTTATAAGTCAGGCCTGGTAGTCTACCCCTTTAATCCTAGCTACTCCAGAGGCCAAGACAGGGCTTTGCTAGTTGCCCAAATGTAACAATGTAGTGAGACTCTATCTCAAAATAAAAAGGGCTGAGTATATAGCTCTGTGGTAGAGTCCCCCCTAGGTTTAATCCCCAGTAGTTGGGAGAGTAGAGGAAGAAAAAATTTTCTAAATGAGGAAGTTCCAGGTGTGACTCAAGTAGATTAACAACAACAACCAAGAAATTTGATGAAATATGCTTTTAATAATGATGTTGAGATTTGAAAACATAGGTATGAACTTAAGTCTATCTATAGCACATTTGAATATATGGTCATTCTATGAATGAGGAACTATAAAGCCAGGATGTTAATTGGATCTTTGATCTAGAGTGGATTGTAAATTTTAATGCTTAGTTTGAGAACTCTGAATTTAGAATCTGAAAATTTGTGTCTAAATCCTGGATCCTTTACTTACTGAAAATATGACCTGTAGATAATCTCTTTCTGACGTTCATATTTTTTTCTTTTCTCTTTCTCATTCCCCACCCTCTTTTTCTTTCTTCTTCCTCCTCCTCCATACTTACAATTAAGGACTATGTTCTACATATACTACAAGCTAATGTTTATTATTAATTCCTAGGCATTGATTTTGTGACTTATGATACTGATAATTCCCTGGGTCTTTATCATTTTATCAAATAAATGCACGCTGCTTTGCCAGAGGATTATCCTGTCTTTAAGCTTTTATAGTCTCCCTCAGTTTCTCTAGGTGATTATGTTTTTGCATCCCTGTTTTACCTACAACTTGTTAGAATGGGTATAGTTCAATGGTGGAGTAATTACCTACTATTCTCCGTCTTCCATCCCTAGCACTGAAAAGGGAGGGATTGTTGGGGTGAGTGATATATGCCGTAGATGTCAATCTGTAATGGTTATATAGAAAAAAACCATGGTTAGCGTGGTTATCTTATGTTTTACATATTAGAGACAGAGTCTTGGTAAGTTGCTTAAGGTCTCTCTAAGTTGCCAAGACTGGCTTTGAACTCAGGATACTCTTGCCTCAGCCTCCCAAGCAGCTGGGATTACATGTATACATCATTGCACTTGGCAACAGAACTGTTTTCTTGATTTTCTTTTCAGATTATTCGTTCCGAGTATGTAAAAATACAAATGACATTTGTATTATATAATGATCTGGCATATTATAATTGCAAAAATAATTTATTCTAATAGTTTTATATATTTTTTTTAAAGAGAGAGAATTTTTAATTTTTATTTTTTTTTAGTTTTCGGCGGACACAACATCTTTATTTGTATGTGGTGCTGAGGATCGAACCCGGGCTGCACACATGCCAGGCGAGCGTGCTACCGCTTGAGCCACATCCCCAGCCCTATTCTAATAGTTTTTAGTAGGTTCCTCAGGAGTTTGTGCAAGATCATGCTCTGTACCAATAAAGATAATTTTACTTTCTCCTTTCCAATCTATATTCCTTTTATTTATTTATCTTGCCTGTCCTTCAATACAGTACTAGATAAAATTTATTTGTATTGAGGATTGAACCTGCCTAGAGGTAGTACTTCACCAACCTACATCTCCAGTCTTTTTTATTTTTTGTTTTTATTTTGAGACAAGTTCTTGCTAAATTGCCAAGTCTGGTCTCAAACTTGTAATCTTCTGCCTCAGCCTCCTGAGTTGCTGGGATTATAGGTGTGTACCAGCACACCTGGTTATTTGTAGTTTTTTAGCATTTTTTTCTTTTTCATTAAAGTGCATTGGATTTTGTGAAACACTTTTTCTGCATCTTTGCATGAGTTTTGATTTATATTTTATTACATTAATTGATTTTCAGATATTTAACAAACCTTGCATTCCTGGCATAATATGTTCCTAATTTAGTTTGCCAGTATTTTCTTGAAGATTTTTGCATCTATATTCATAAGAGATATTTATCTGTAGTTTTCTTGTGATTTTTGCCAAAACCAGGCAAAATGATTTGAATACGCCATAAAATGATTTTGAAGAGTTTGTTCTTTCTTTCTTTCTTTCTTTCTTTCTTTCTTTCTTTCTTTCTTTCTTTCTTTCTTTCTTTCTTTCTTTCTTTTCAAGAGTGAATTGGTATTAAATGTTCACAAAGTCAAGCAGTAAAGCCATCTGGGCCTGAGCTTCTCTTTGTGTATAGGTTTTCGATTGCTAAATGAATTTATTCCTCTGGTTTTAGGTAGATCTGTGCATATTTTCTATTAGTCTTGAGTCAGTTTTAGTAGTTTGTGTCTTTCTAGAAATTAGTGTATTTCATCTAAATTATCTAATTTGATGAAATACAATTATTCATAGTATTCCTTTTAAGATTTTTTTGTTTCCTCCGTGCAGTCAGTAATATCTCCTCTTTCATTTCTGAATCTGGTAATTTAGCTTTTTTTCTTTCTTGGTTAATGTAGCTAAAAGCTGTCAATTTTGTCAATCTTTTCAAAGAACCAGCTTTTAGTTTCCCTTTCCCTAGCTGCCATCAAGATAGTATTTTTGGTAACTGATATAGGCAGCCTTTTGTCAATTCCACTTCTCTGCCACTGTATCTTGCTCTTAGGGAAATTCCCTGTATTTATTAGTGATTTTCCTCTGGCACTCACTGCTCATACCATAATTATGAGCAGTCTGTCTTTTTCCACATATTCAAACTTTATTTGAACCTCACTTTTCCCTCTTCTATCCAACTTTTAATCCTCTTAACTTAAAAAAAAATCTTGTATTTAATTTCATTTTTGAGGAAAAAGACATTGAAGATCGATCCTTTCAATAAGTAGGGCAAATGAGCCATCATTATCTAGTAAAAGGTAAGCTAGAAGTTAAATTCATATATTAAGAAATCTAGGTCCCAGAATTTAGCTCAGTCGTAGAGTACTTGCCTAGCATGTGTAAGGCCCTGGGTTTATCCCCAGCACCACAGTAAATGAATGAATGAGTGCAAGAAAGAAAGAAAACATTAAACTGCAAGGTGCTTCCCTCTAAATTCTCTAGCTAGTCTTCACCTAACTAAATTGTAAGAAAAATTGGCTTTTTGAATTGAATTGGGAACATAACCACTTAGTTATAAGCACTGTAACATAGTACAGTTTATATAGTATAAAATATTATATGTACTTTATTTTCCTTTAGTTATTTTTGGTACCTCCTTCATTATACTATATATAATATATAGATAAATGTGATAAAATATACATTCGATTCAAGTGGGTTATGAACTCCCATTTTTACCCCGTATACAGATTGCAGAATCACATCGGTTACACATCCACGTTTTTACATATTGCCATACTAGTGACTATTGTATTCTGCTATCTTTCCTATCCTCNTACAATGTGAAAACTACAGAACCCTAAAGAGAAATAGAAGAAGATATTAGAAGATGGAAAAATATACCCTGTTCATGGATAGGCAGAACTAACATCATCAAAATGGCGATATTACCAAAAGTTCTCTATAGGTTCAATGCAATGCCAACCAAAATCCCAACGGCATTTCTTGTAGAAATAGATAAAGCAATCATGAAATTCATATGGAAAAATAAAACACCCAGAATAGCAAAAGCAGTTCTAAGCAGGAAGTGTGAATCAGGAGGTATAGCGATACCAGATTTCAAACTGTACTACAGAGCAATAGTAACAAAAACAGCATGGTACTGGTACCAAAACAGGCATGTGGACCAATGGTACAGAATAGAGGACACAGAAACCAATCCACAAAATTACAACTATGTTATATTCGATAAAGGGGCTAAAAGCATGCAATGGAGGAAGGATAGCATCTTCAATAAATGGTGCTGGGAAAACTGGAAATCCATATGCAACAAAATGAAACTGAATCCCTTTCTCTCACCATGCACAAAAGTTAACTCAAAATTGATCAAGGAGCTTGATATCAAATCAGAAACACACCGTCTGATAGAAGAAAAAGTTGGCTCCGATCTACATATTGTGGGGTCGGGCTCCAAATTCCTTAATAGGACACCCATAGCACAAGAGTTAAAAACAAGAATCAACAAATGGGACTTACTCAAACTAAAAAGTTTTTTCTCAGCAAAAGAAACAATAAGAGAGGTAAATAGGGAGCCTATATCCTGGGAACAAATCTTTACTCCTCACACTTCAGATAGAGCCCTAATATCCGGAGTATACAAATAACTCAAAAAATTAAGCAATAAGAAAATAAATAACCCAATCAACAAATGGGCCAAGGACCTGAACAGACACTTCTCAGAGGAGGATATACAATCAATCAACAAGTATATGAAAAAATGCTCACCATCTCTAGCAGTCAGAGAAATGCAAATCAAAACCACGCTAAGATACCATCTCACTCCAGTAAGATTGGCAGCCATTATGAAGTCAAACAACAACAAGTGCTGGCGAGGATGTGGGGAAAAGGGTACATTTGTACATTGCTGGTGGGATTGCAATTTCCAAATTGGTGTGGCCAATTTGGAAAGCAGTATGGAGATTCCTGGGAAAGCTGGGAATGGAACCACCATTTGACCCAGCTATTGCCCTTCTCGGGGCCAAGGCTTTTAATACACAAACTTTTGCAGGGATGGCTATTCAATATCCAAACTATAGTATTATGCACCAGGCCCACAAATGAAGTTTTCTTAAAAAGAATTTTACAGTCTAAATACAATGAAAAGACATGATAAAATGTGATAAATTTGATCAGTGAGTCACTTTGAGCTTTAGACCCCCCAAATTGCTCTAATATGCTGAATTCCAAAATTAAGATGTCAGAGGTATATAAGATAATTATTGGTTGTTTTAATAGCTTTATGCATTTATTTGTGCTCCTGACTTACTTGTCTTAGTTTTCACCCAAATTGTATTAGATGAAAGGATTTTTGTTACAAATTGCTGTGGTTAGAATATCACCCCCAAGGGCTCATATATTGAAATTTAATCCCCATTGTTAGGTATTAAGGAGAGGACACAATCCAGCTATGGTGTTTGGAGGTACAGCCTTTGAAAAGTGTATAGGATTGCATGGGATCATCCAGGTGGAGCCTCCATGATTGAAAGAGATGGCTTAATAAGAGATATAAAGAATAAAGACATACATGCAAGCTCCCTGCATCTTACTGTTTGATAACCAGTACAACCTCAGCTCTCTGTCAGCAAGAAGGCTATCAGATATTGCCTCTTGACCTTGAACTTCTAGAACCAAGAGTCAACATAAACCTCTTTTTGTTAAAACAATTCCAGTCTAAGGTATTGTGATATTGCCAATGAACAACAGACTAATATACAAAATAATGATACGGAATGGGAATGGAAACTGGAAGAGTATGTACTGGCAAATAACTGTTTTCATTCTTATTGGCTGTCTACTTATATATTTAGAGTGAACTAACATGTTAATATATAGAAGACTTAACTTCAGAACTCATGTTTTTATACCTGAAAGATAGGTGAAGATATCCCCCCCACTGTTGAAAGATTAATATATATGTAAAATTCTCTGAGCTAGTAGCTTCATTAATAATTCAACAAACACTTTGCACTTACTTTGTATCAGGCACTGTTTCATATACTCTGGAATTACACAAATGAATACTTTTTTTTTTTTTTTTGACGGTGCCAGGATTGAAACCCAAGGCCTCACATACTCTAGGCCAAGCACTGTTCTACCAAGCTACATCACTCCTAGCCCATAAATATATTTTGAAGATTACTGCCTTCATAGAACTTAACAGGTATAGTACAGGAAAGAAAGAATAAGCACGTGAAACATGAGGAAAAATGAAGAAAAGTATAGCCAACAAGAAAAATAGGAGTGTTCTCCCAGCCTGTTTGAAGTTAAGGCAGTGTATTAGATAAGTAATCTAGTACACTGGTTTTTAGTTTTTTGTGTTAGACCTATCATTAGCTCATTATATTTCTTTAGTTAATATCTCTGGTCTGAGTTTCTCCCTCTCTCCCTGTATTTGTCCCCCTTGTTTTAATATCAAAGACTTGACATTTGTACAGTCTTTATCTAAAAGGTGATTAGATTTGCTGCTTTAAAGGGAATCTAAGATTCTTCTCTTACATAAAATATTTTATTTAAAAAATTTTCCCACTTTGTGTCATGTGACAAAAGTGGAAAAAATAATGAGCTAAAACAGATCCTTATTTTCATTATTTCAGAATATATTTCTAAAGCAGGATATTTTTATTTTTTAAAAAATCACGCCATGAGCTGGATATAGAGCTTCATAACTTTAGTCCCAGCTATTCCGAAGGTTTAAATAGGAGTATCACTTGAGCTCACAAATTTGAGACCAAGGGCTGGGGTTATAGCTCAGTGGTAGAGCACTTGCCTAGTATGTAAGGCATTGGGTTTGATCCTCAGCACCTCATAAAAATAAATAAATAAAATAAACCTGCCCATCTACAGCTAAAAATATTTACAGAATAAAAACAAAGAAACAAATTTGAGACCAGCTAGGGCAACATAGCAAGACCCCCATCATACCTTTAAAAATTAAGCATCGTAATTAAAGATAGTGAACTATTTTACTATATATATATTTATATTTATAATTATATTATGGGCCCCTTTTTTATTTGTATGTGGAATGAAATAAAAAGTACATAAGGGGCTGGGGTTGTAGTTTAGTGGCACTTGACTAGCACATGTAAGGTACTGGGTTCAGTCCTTAGCACTGTGTAAAATAAATAAAGGTAAAGTGAACATATGAATAAAGAAATGGAATATGATAAATAGCCCCAGAAGTCCCGTGTGTCCCTTTGTCCCTTAATCATAAGCTTCTTCCTCCTCCATAACTACTATATGAATGTAATCTGCCTGGCTTCCTTATATAGTCATGCTTACCTTAACTATTGGACATATTCTAAAAAAGTCCATCATTAGGCAGTTTCATTGTCATGGGAACATTATAGTATATTAAACAAACCTAGATGCAGTGACCTGGATGCAGTGGTTTCATGCCTGTGATCCCAAGTAGACTTGGGATCTGAGGCAGAAGCATCAGATTTCAAGGTCAGTCTGGGCAACTTTGAGACCCTATCTCAAAATAATAAAAATGGCTGGGATGTAACTTACTGGCAAAGAGCCTATGGGTTCAGTCCCCAGAGTCACTCTAAAACAAAAGCCATGCATTGGTGGCAAATGCTTGTAATCTAAGTAATTTGGGTGACTGAAGCAGGAGGATCACAGGTTTGAGTCCAGCCCCAGCAACTTAGTGGACCCTATTTCAAAATAAAAAGCACAGAGGGCTGGGATATAGCTTAGAGGTAAAGAGGCCCTGGGTTCAATCCTCAGTACCAAATAAAACAAAATAAAACCTAGATGGTTTAGCCTACTATATGCCTAGGTTATAACAACATGATCTATTATTCTTATGCTATAATCCTATATAGCATTTTATTCTTCTGAACACTGTAGTTAATTGAAATACAATGGTATTTGTGTATTTAAATACGTCTGAACACAGAAAAAGCACTGTAAAAATACAATGCGTTAGGAATTTTCAGCTCCATTGTAATCTGATGGGACCACTGTCAAATATGTGACCCATCATTAATTAAAATGTCTTTCAGAGTTCATGATTATAGTTGCACCATCTTAGATATGCATCTCTAAAAATAATAGGTTTAATTTTTCTAATTTTGAATTTTCTAATAGAATTATACTGTTTCGTATATTACATGTCTCTTTCAATACTTAAGCTTTAACTATGAGCTCTTATATTTGTTTTTTTTTTAAGCTTTTTATTTTTTTTATTTTTTTCTCTTTTTTCTTTTTTTATTGGTTCAAAACATTACAAAGCTCTTGACATATCATATTTATATTTGTTTTTAAATTCTTTTTATTGACTTATTACTCCATTGTAAAGTTTATTCAATTTTTTCTAATTTTTTCTTCACTTTTTATTTTTATATTTTTAAAATATGAAAGTGGGGTTTTATTGACTTCAAATTTCTTGATATCTTTCACTTTTAGATTCTGGCTTTTACAACCAACACTTCTGTGATCATCATTGTATACATATTTTGTTATATATGTAGAAGCCGTTTTAGGGCACAGGCAGGTAGAATTGTTGGGTTATTGGGTATGTGTATCTTATACTTGACTGAAAGCACCAACTTAAGTGTACCAAGTTACATTCCAATTAATAGCAAATGAGAGTTCTCATTTTCTATGTTGGACCTATAAAGAAATTACCAGTGAAGGAGATTCATAAAATTCTTTTACTTTGATTTTTTTTTTTGTATGCTACAACACAGTGACTATAAAAATAAAAGTTTTATTAAGGTATAATGAAATACAACAAATGGAACATATTTAAAGAAAACAGTGTATAATAATTGTATGGTCTTGGTCCTGACTTCTGATACAGAGCTTCAGAAACCCTTGGAATTTCCCAAATAATAGTGTCTTTGCAATGCCCATGAGGCACTTCTTGTCAGGCACCCTAGATAGCTTCATGGGAACTGGTCACCATAAAGGCCAAGGACACAATTAAAGGGGTGAAAGTTTTGACCTTCTGACCTCCCAGGAGAGGGAGGAGGGCTAGAGGTCACGCTCAATCATGTCTGTGGAATAAAACCCCAGTATAATCTGTGGATCCCAAGATTAAGAGAAGCTACCTAAACCAGGTGTGATAACACTCCTCTAATCCCAGCAACTCTGGGCCAAGGCAGGCAGGAAGATTGCAAGTTAAAGACAATTTCAGCAACTTAGTGAGATCCTGTCTCAAAATAAAAAAATAAAAAGTGCTGGTGATGTAAAGTGCTCCTGGGTTCAGTCCCCAGTGGGGGAGGAGGAGTAGCTTCCTAATTGGTGAAAACACTGATCTACTAGGAGGGCAGGGTGCTAAGATTCTCCAAGAAGAGGATATGTAAGCTCTGTTTTCCCATCTCTCACTCCTCACCAAGAACTTTACTTAGAATGTCTCTTAAGTTTGACTGTTTCTGAGTTGCATTCTTTGTAATAAAACCATATTCATAAGGATAGTTCTTTCAATGACTTCTGTGAGTCATTCTAGCAAGTTTTGAATCTGAAGGAGTTGTAGGAAGCATTATATTTACAGCTGGTCTGTAAGAAGTACAGGGGGGTCTTCAAGACCTGTGGCTAGCATGTAGCACACTCCAATTGTCAGAATTGCTGTTAGGACATGACAACAAGTTTTGATATTTGTGTACAGTCTTGACATGATCACCACTATCAAGATGGTGAACATATTTGTTACCCCTGTAACTTCCCTTCTTTCCCTTTTAGTTCTCTGTTTCCTATTTGTATCTGAATTCTTTTTTTTTATTTTTTTAGAGAGAGAAGGGAGAGAGAGAGAATTTTTTAATATTTATTTTTCAGTTTTTGGTGGACACAACATCGTTATTTTTATGTGGTGCTGAGGATCAAACCCAGCGCCCCGCGCATGCCAGGCGAGCGCGTTACTGCTTGAGCCACGTCCTCAGCCCCTGTATCTGAATTCTTTATCTCAGTATATTTTGTATGTAGTTGCCTCTATCATTCTTTTAATTGCTAATTATTTAATTGCTAATTAGTATTGTGATATGAGCATATCACAATGGATGGGTTTATCCATTTACTTTTTGATGGACAGTGGTTATTTCCAATTTGGGGATATTCTGAATATAAGTGATATGAAAATTTGTGAGTTTTTATGTGACATAAGTTTTCAATAAATATTTGAGAGTAGGCTGGGTATGGTGGTATGTGAGTGTAGTCCCAGATATTCAGGAAGCTTAGGCATTATCTTTTTTTTTTTATTATTGGTTGTTCAAAACATTACAAAGCTCTTGACATATCATATTTCATACATTTGATTCAGGTGGGTTTTGAACTCCCAATTTTACCCCAAATACAGATTGCAGAATCACGTGGGTTACACATCTACATTTTTACATAATGCCCTATTAGTAACTGTTGTATTCTGCTACCTTTCCTATCCTCTACTATCTCCCCTCCCCTCCCCTCCCATCTTCTCTCCCTACCCCATCTACTGTAATTCATTTCTCTCCTTGTTTATTTTCCCATTCCCCTCACAACCTCTTATATGTAATTTTGTA
>NW_026000108.1:30988577-31005383 GCF_001458135.2 Marmota marmota marmota | reverse complement strand
GGAGTGGTAAGGGGATGGGACACATATGTAGAATTTTCCTACATATTTTTATAATACTATCTTATTACCTATACAATACTTGTGAAAAGAAAAGGTTACAAACAGCATGACAGGAAGTCAATTTTGAATAGATTCTAGAACAGAAAAATTTGACTTTATCTGCTAATCTTTTAGATCTCTTGTCAATTTTCACTTATATTTCCAGGACTCATTATTTTTTCTTTCTTTAGTTTGGTACTGGGTATTGAACTCAAGGGCACTTTACCACTGAGTTACAACCCCAGTCATTCATATATATATATATATATATATATATATATATATATATATTTTTTTTTTTTTTTAAGAGAGAGAATTTTTTTAAATATTTATTTATTTATTTTTTTAGTTCTTGGCGGACACAACATCTTTGTTTGTATGTGGTTCTGAGGATCAACCCCGGGCTGCACGCATGCCAGGCGAGCGCACTACCGCTTGAGCCACATCCCCAGCCCAAACATATATTTTTCAATGTGTTGATTTTTTTAATGAAAAGTCCTTACAATTTTGAAAAGAAAGAAATGCCTAACAAGAAGGAGTAAATATTTCCATGCTGAAAAATGTTGGAATCAATGATTGCTTAATGCTGAATTCAGAAAGGAAAGAGAACAGAAGAGTTACTTTGGTTCACATCACTTGACAAAATGCTATAGCTGACCATAGTTTAAACCTCAAAGACTGTGTTGTTTGAGGACCTCATTTATTGCCTCATTTCCACAGTGAAGGAGCTCATCTCTTGCTTGACTATTAATTGAAAAATCTTAATTCTATGTAAATATTATAATGACAAAAGTTATAGTGCATTTGTTATTCTTTGTTCTAAGTGCTTTATGAATATGAATCCACGTAATATCCAAAAAAATTAATGGGTTTGGTAAAATTAGCTTCTTTTACAAATAAGAATACTGGGTTCAAAAAGATTAAGAGGCTTATTAACTAAAGAGTGTCATAACCCATATATAAATGTATATTTTTAAATATTTACTTAAGTACTGTGGATCTTTCAAAACAAATACACTATTAATGTCTGTTGTGGTGAAATGTCTCCTTTAAAAGATATTCTTGAAGTCCTCACTTAAGGGTCTTTGCAGATATAATTAAGTTGAGAATTTATACTCAATTAGGGTGTGCTGTAATCTAAGAAGCTTTGAAAACAGTCATACAGAGGGAAGAAGTTATGTGAAGATCAAGGCAGAGATTAGAGTGATGCATCTATAAACCAAGGAAAGTAAGAATTATAAGAAGCTAGGAAGAGCAAGGAAAAGTTCTTCCCTAGAAACTTCAGAGGAATCAAAGGCCTTTTTTTTTTTAGAGAGAGAATTTTTTTTAATATTTATTTTTTAGTTTTCGGTGAACACAACATCTTTGTTTATATATGGTGCTGAGGATGGAACCCGGGTCGCACATATGCCAGTTGAGTCACATCCCCAGCCCTCAAAGGCCTTTTAAATTCAATTTCTTGCCTTGAAAACTGAGGGAATAAATTTCCATTGTTTCAAAACAAAAACAAAAATAACCCAAAAAGTCTCAAAATTCTTCGAAAACAGGCAAAATATTGAAGGACGTACTTCACCAAGAAAATGTATAGATGGTAAGTAAAAACATGAAAAGAAGCTCAATAATGTGTTATTTCATTAGCAATTGGGAAATGAAAAGTACTAGACTAGTAGTTAAGAACAAGCAAGTGACAAAACAAAAGTAACACACACTAAGCATGTATCTTACCAATTATCATATTAGTTTTTTTACATAGAGATATAAAAACATGTTCATTAGAGCTGGGGTTGTAGCCCAGTGGTACACCGATTGCCTAACCTGTGTGAGAGGCCCTGGGTTCGATCCTCAGCACTACATAAAAATAAACAAATAAAGGTATTGTGTTTATCTATAATTTTTAAAAATGTTTAAAAAAATGTTCATTAAAAAGATGATGCACTGGGATGGAGCTGTGGCTCAGTGGTAGAGCACTTGCCTAGCACACATGAGGCACTGAGTTCAATCCTCAGCACCAAATAAAAATAAATAAATAAAATAAAGGCATTGTGTCCATTTACAACTAAAGAAATATTAAAAAAAAGATAGTGCACAAATATTTATGATGGCTTCATTCATAATTGTCAGAAATAGAAACAGTTCAACTTCCAGGTTAGCAAATTTTAAAATATTTAAAATGATTAAAATCATACAAAGTACATTCTTTTTTGTTATTGTTGTTCTAATTAGCTATACATGACAGTAGATTGCATTTTGACACATCATACATAAATGGAGTATAACCTCTCATTCTTATGATTGTATATGATGTAGAATCACACCGGTCATGTAGTCATATATGCACATAGGGTAATAATGTCCAATTCATTCTACTGTCCTTCCTAACCCTCATACCCTCTCCCCTCTCTTTATTCCCCTCTGCCTAATCCAAAGTAACTATTCTTCTGTAGCTCCCCTTATTGTGAATTAGCATCTGCATATCAGAGAAAACATTCAGCCTTTTGAGTTTTGGGGATTGGCTCATTTCGCTTAGCGTGATATTCTCCAGCTTCATCCATTTACCAGAAAATGCCATCATTTCATTCTTCTTTAAGACTGAGTAATATTCCATTGTGTGTATATACCACTTTTTCTTTATCCAGTCAAATGTTGAAGGACACCTAGGTTGGTTCCATAGTTTAGCTATTGTGAGTTGATCTGCTATGTAAACATTGATGTGGTTGTGTCACTGTAGTGTGCTGATTTTAAGTCCTTTGGGTATAAACCAAGGAGTGGGATAGCTGGGTCAAATGGTGGTTCCATTCCAAGTTTTCTGAGGAATCTCCATACTGTTTTCCACAGTGGTTGTACTATTTTGCAGTCCCACCAACAATGTATAAGTGAACCTTTCCCTCATGTCGTCACCAACATATATTGTTGCTTGTATTCTTGATAATTACCATTCTGACTAGAGTGAGATGAAATCTTAGAATAGTTTTTTTTAAACTTTTATTTTTTTTATATGTTTATTTTATTTATTTATTTTTATGTGGTGTTGAGGATCGAACCCAGGGCCTCACACATGCTAGGCAAGTGCTCTACCGCAGAGCCACAACCCCAGCCCTCTTAGAGTAGTTTTAATTTTCATTTCTCTAAATCCTAGAGATGTTGAACATTTTTTTCACATATTTGTTGATTAATTGTATTTCTTCTGTGAAGTGTCTTATCAGTTCCTTTGCTCATTATTGATTGGGTTATTTGTATTTCTGGTATTAAGTTTTTTGAGTTCTTTATATATCCTGGAGATTAATGCGATATCTGAGGAAAAGATTTTCTCCCATTCTGTAGGCTTTCTCTTCACATTATTGATTGTTTCCTTTGCTGAGAAGCTTTTTAGTTTGAATCTATCCCATTTATTGATTCTTGATTTTACCTGTTGTACTTTAGGAGTCTTGTTGAGGAAGTCAGATCCTAAGCCTAAGTGTTGAAGATTTGGGCCTACTGTTTCTTCTATTAGGCACAGGGTGTGTCTGTTCTAGTGCCTAATGCTTTGATCCATGTCTCACTGAGTTGCTGATTTTTGTGCAGAGTGAGAGATAGAGGTTTCATTTCATTTTGCTACATATGGATTTCCAATTTTCCCAGCACCATTTTTTGAATAGGCTATCTTTTCTCCAGTGAATGTTTTTGGTGTCTTTAAGAGATAACTTTACTTATGTGGGTTTGTCTCTGTATCTTCTATTCTGTACCGTTGGTCTATGTGTCTGTTTCAGTGCCAATACCATGCTGTTTTTGTTACTATGGCTCTGTAGTATAATTTAAAGTCTGGTATTGTGATGCCTCCTGCTTCACTCTTTTTGCTACGGATTGCTTTGGCTATTCTGGGTCTCTTATTTTTCCAAATTAATTTAATGATTGCTTTTTCTATTTCTAAGAACAATGTCATTGGGATTTTAATAGGAGTTGCTTTTGGTAGTATGGCCATTTTTTTTTTTTAAGAGAGAGAGAATTTTTTAATATTTATTATTTTAGTTTTCGGCGGACACAACATCTTTGTTTGTATGTGGTGCTGAGGATTGAACCCGGGCTGCATGCATGCCAGGCGAGCACGCTACCACTTGAGCCACATCCCCAGCCCAAGTATGGCCATTTTAACAATAATAATTTTGCCTATCAAGGAGCATCTTCGAAGGTCTTCAGTTTCTTTCTTTAGTGTTCTGTAGTTTTCATTGTAGAGGTCTTTCACCTCTTTTGTTAAATTGATTCACAGGTGTTTTTTTTTTTCCACTATTGGGAATGGGGTAATTTTCCTAATTTCTTTTTCAGTAGATTCATCACTGATGTATAGGAATTCATTTGATTTATGGGTGTTAATTTTATATTCTGCTATTTTACTGAATTAATTTATTCTAGAAGTTTTCTGGTGGATTTTTAAAAATTTTCTAAATATAGAATCATGTCATCAGCAAATAGTGATAGTGTTTTCCTATTCGTACTCTTCAGGTTTTTTCTCCTAATTGCTCTGATGAGGGTTTCAGGGATGATGTCAAAAGTGGTAAAAGGAGGGCATCCTTGTCTTGTTCCAGTTTTTAGAGAGAATGCTTTCAATTTTTCTCCATTTAGAATGATGTTGGCCTTCGGTTTAGCATAGATAGCTTTTACAATATTGAGGTATGCTCCTACTATCCCTAGTTTTTTTTTTAGTGTTATAAACATGAAGGAGTGCTGTATTTTGTCAAATGATTTTTCTGCATCTACTGAGATGATCATATGATTCTTGTTTTTAAGTCTGTTGATGTGTTATGTTTATGGATTTCCAAATGTTGAACCAACCTTGCATCCCTGAGATGAACCCCAGTTGATGCAAAGTTCATTCTTTTAATATAACAATTAAACTATTTCCAGTGTGCCACTGCTCTGCAATTCAAAGAAAAAATTACTGATACATGAAACAAAAAGAATGGACCTCGGGAGCATTACTCTAAGTTAATAGAGATAGAGAGCATAGATCAATCAAGGGTTGCCATGTTAAGGAAGAAATTGAGAATTGACTTCAAAGCGGGGTACAAAGGAACTTTTAGAGCAGATGACAGAATTTTTCTTTTGGGGTTAGTACCCAGGATTGAATTCAAGGGCACTCGACCACTGAGCCACATCCTATTTTGGATTTTATTTAGAGACCATGTCTCACTGAGTTGCTTAGCACTTCTCCATTGCTGAGGCTGGCTTTGAACTTAGGATCCTTCTGTCTCACCTTCCTGAACTACTGGGTTTACAGGCATGTGCCACCATGCCCGGCTGAGTTTTCTTTTTCTTACTGAATTCTAGGAACATGTTACCTATATATTAGACTGGTTCTTTGTTGTTTGTATTTGTCATAAACATGTCCATTCTGTGGCATGCCTTTCCAAAAATTTTCTAGAGATCTTTTTTTTCCCTTCCATTGGTCAAAATTTTATTTTGCAGACGTTAATTCCTTGCTTTTTTGCATTCCACTTCGCAAGCACAGAGGGAAGTTCTACAGTGGCAGCTACAGAAAAATCCCAAGGTAGGAGGGCAGTGTACATGTAGCTATCTGAGGCAAGAAACTATCAAGTGATGCCTTTGTGAAATTGGTCAGAGCCTACTGCTATAGTTTTTTTTTTTAATATGTTTATTTTATTTATTTATATGTGGTGCTAAGGATCGAACCCAGGGCCTCACATGTGCTAGGGGAGTGCTCTGCCACTGAGCCAGAACCCCAGCCCTAGTTTTTTTTTTTTTTGTTTTTTTTTTTTAAATTTCTTTTTAGTTGTACATGACAGTAGAATGTATTTTGACACATCGTACATACATGGAGTATAATTTCCCATTGTTTGTTGTACATGATGTGGAGTTATACTGGTCATATTTATTTGTTTGTTTATTTTTAATATTTATTTATTTATTTTAGTTTTTTTTTTTTTTTTAAGGTGGACACAATACCTTTATTTTATTTTTATGTGCCGGACGAGTGCGCTACCACTGAGCCACAACCTCAGCCCCTATTTAATGATATCTTCTGTGGTATGATTGAAGGAGGAGTATTATAAAATCTTCATTACCGTTTTGAAATCTCTAGAATTTAATGATTAATGCAACAAGGTATTTTCATTATTATTATTACCATTACTATTATTCTATTTTTTCTTTTTTAAAATATTTTTTAATAGTACATGAACACAATACTTTTTTTTTTTAAGTTGTTGATGGACCTTTATTTTATTTATTTGTATGTGGTGCTGAGAATAGAACCCAGTGCCTCCCGCATGCTAAGCAAGCACATTACCACTGAGCCACAACTCCAGTCCCCCTTTATTTTATTTTTATTGGTGCTGATTCGAACCCAGTGCCTCACATGTGCTAGGCAAGTACTCTACCAACTGAGCTACAACCCCAGCCCTACTTAAAATTTCTATTTATAATAAAAGAAGTAGGAAAATAGGAATAATGTGTTTTGTTATGATGAGTTTTTTGCTTAAAATATTTCCAACAATTTACTAATTATTGATTTGAGTTACATCCTTATAATATTGCAAGATACATCCATGTTTCATATATATATACACACACATATATTTTTACTTTTTGTTGCTGAGTAGTGGTGTATTGGAAATAGTTGAGTATGTAGATATTGTCCTTGTCCCTAATAATCAAGGGACAAGGAGTTGAGTGAAATTCTAAAATCAAATGATTTCACACAAAATTTTGTGATGCCCCAAACAACTGGATAATTTTACTAATTAGACCTACATTGCCACCTGAAACCAGGTAGTTGATGCCTGCTGTATCCTCTTTGGATAGGTATTGTACTCTTCATTTCTCCCCAATCTTCATGCCCATGTCCCTTCCCTTTGAGCTGCAACCCCTGCTATACACCCTTACTCACTAGGAATATATATATATTTTAAATTTTTAAACAATTTTCTAGTGGTATATAGATACTAATTGATTAACTAGACCTGAGTAAGTTTTATTCCAGAATTGTAGGATAGTTATTGAACATGATATTAATTTTTCTAATACACAATTACCAGACTAGATGTTAAAAGGGTATTTCTTTAATCTTTAAGACAAATTAATCTTCTTTAATCTTTAAGACAGAGGAAAGATTGTGTAGTCACCATTTTAACCACTGGGGATGCAGCTGTTAATAAAACAAAAGTTCTTTTCCTGACAAAACTTAAGTAAAAGTTAAGTGTATGCATTTCTGACTTAATTATAAAAGTAGTTTAAAATTACAATTAATGGGCTGGGATGTGGCTCAGTGGTAGAGTGCTCACCTAGCATGCATGAGGCACTGGGTTTGATCCTCAGCACCACATAAATGTAAAATAAAGATATTATGTTCACCTAAAACTTAAGGATAAATATTTAAAAATAATAATAAAATTATAATTAACATACTTCAGCCAGGAATGGTAATGCATCTTAGTAATCCAAAAGAATAATAATGATACTTTCTCCCATTCCTTTATTGCTTAACATTCAACCAACTTTTGAAAAATAGACAAGTTTTATTTTGTGAAATTTTCATTTCAATTTCTAATATATATGTGCTTTTTCTTGAATCGTGGTAAATGTGTTCTGTTCAAATTTAAACCTTTTATTTTTATATTATTATATACTTTGCATACTGGGAATTGAACCCCAGGTGGCTCAAACATTGAGCCACATCCCCAGCCCTTTTTAATGTTTTATTTTGAGACTGGGTCTCGCTAAGTTGCTGAGACTAGCTTTTTAACTCGTGATCCTCCTAAATGAGCCTCCTGAGTCACTGGGATTACAGGCATGCACCACCATGCCCAGAGTACAGGCTTCAAGAAGCATTACAAGAATAGTACAAAGAGGTCTTGCTTTCTCCGGATTTTAACTTTTCCTCCATTTACTTTTTTTCCCTTCCTCTCCCATGCTCTGTATGAGCACAAAGCCATTTATAATAAAAACACCATATCCTGTTTTCTGAGTTGCCAATTCTGGTGTTTATATTTAGGTTCATGGGTGACAATATTTAGTCATCCTCACCTGTATCATTTCTTTCATACTTGTCTATCTTTTGTGGCTATTTACATACATATTCCTTTTTTGAAAGTTTTGAAAACTTCTTTTAGTGAATTCTCTTAGAACAAGTGGTTTTTTGCTTGTTTTTTGGGTTTTTTTGTTTTTTTTTTTTGTATTATTTTTCTTTTTTATGCTATTTCACAATCTCCTGCCACCCTAATTTAGGATCAAGCCTAGAGGCACTTTACTAAGGCTATTCCTCTAACCCTCTTTACTTTAAGACAGGTTGTCACTAAATTGCAGTGATGGATCTTCAAGTTGCAGATCCTCCTGAGTAATTGGAGAGGTGTGCTGCCATGCCCAGTTATAATCTTTATTTCTTTCAGCACAGGTTTTACTGTATTTGTTTCACTTGGTTGTACCATTAACAGTAACTAAGACAAATGTTTCCCTAGTGTTTTAGTCATCTTTTTCATTGCTGTGACCAAAAGACCTGACAAGAACAATTGTAGAGGAGAAAAAGTTTATTTGGACCTCACAGTTCCAGAGATTTCAGTCCATAGACTGAATTCAGGTATCCCCCAAAGGCCAATTCCATTGCTCTGGGACTGGGGTGTTGTAGAACATCATGGTGGAAGAGTGTGGTGGAGGAAAGCAGGTCAGGACATCATACCAGGAAGCAGAGAGGATAGAGAGAGACCTCCCCAACCATGGACAAAATATAAACCCAAAAGGCATCTCCCCAATGTGTACCTCCTCCAGCAGCACCCTTCATGCCTACAGTCACCACCCACTAAATCCCTATTATGTCAAGACTCATAACCCAAATATTTTACCTCTAAACTTTCCTGTGCTTTGGGGGGACACCTAATATTGAAACCATACACTATAGAAGTCGTTAGTACTAATTCTTTAAATTGTGGTAAAATATACATAACAAAATTTATCGTGTAAAGGCTAGGATGTGATTCAGTGAATAGCACTTGTCTATTAAGCATGAGGCACAGGATTCATTCTTCAGTATCACAAAAATACAATCAAATGAACAACAAAAAAAAAACCCCACTGTTTTTACTAGTGTTAAGTGTATTGGTCTGTGGCATTAAGTACATTCGTATTGTTATACAGCCATTCTTACCATCTGTCTCCAGAATTTTTTCATCTGCCCAAACAGAAATTCTGTAACCATTAAAGTTTTTACATTTCTCTCTCCCTATTAGTCTTTGGAAATTACTTCTATTCTTTTTCTAATGATAAAATATATATTTAAATGAAAATAACAATATAAAATAGCATTCATAGTACAGTTCTCCCTTGTCCATAGAGGACATATTTTAAAACCTATAGTTTTGATGTAGATCCTGAAACTGCAGATAGTACTAAACCTGATGTATCCTATGCTTTTACTATAGATACATATGTATAATAAAGTTTAATATATAAATTAAGCACAGTAAGAGATTAGCAATAAAAACTAAAAATAAAATAAAGCAATTATTAAAATGTGCCCTTTCTTTCTTTATTAAATTGCAAACTTTCAGGTTTTCACTTAAAAGAAGTACTTCATGGCCTCTTTGGGGGATACCTGAATTGCCAGTATCACTGGTCTTACACTTTTAGTCCATTATTAAGAAAATAAGGCTTACTCGAACATACGCACTGATAGCTCAGTCAACCTGATAATTAGCCAACTACTGAGCAACTCCTGGGCAGGTAACATATAGCGCATGCATATGCTGGACAAAGGATGATTCATGTCCCAGGCAGGATAGAGTAGAACAGCATGAGATATCATCATACTACTCAGAACAGTGCATAATTTAAAACTTAGGAATCGTTTATTTCTGGAATTTTCCATCTAATATTTTCAGACCACCATTGACCAGTGGTACTGAACCCTTGAAATGCAAAACCATGAATAAGAAAGGACTACTGTATAATATGTTGGGTCAAATTAGATTTAGGATATGACAATCTTTTTTGTTTGTGTTTGTGGTAGGATTTTTTTAAATTTTTAAATTCTAATTTGTTATATATGACAGCAGAATGCATTACAATTCATATTATACATAGAGCACATTTTTCATATTTCTGGTTGTATACAAAGTATATTCACACCATTCAAAGTCACTTCTATTTTCTGTCTGTATGCATTTGACTACTCTTTGGTATGAGGTAACTTATTGGTGAAATCATCGCATTCTAAAAAAGGTATAGATATCATCTGGGAGGAACTAATATGTAGTTACAGCCTTTAAAAGTTTTTTTTGTTGTTGTTGTATGTTTTATTTTGCCACAGCTGTGTTAAGAAATACACTTAGAGTCAGGCACATGCCTATAGTTCCAACTATTCAGGAGACAGAGGCAGGCAGGTGGGCCAGCCTGGGCAACAGAGTGAGACTGTGTCTCTTAACAAAGAATAAAAAAGAAAAAAGTTTAATAAATGAGTATAGAAATATACAAACAAAACTTAGAAAAGAAAGAAATACACTTTGTGTGACTCAAGTCAAACATCCATGTATTTGATATTTATCTGAATTAAAATTTCAACTAAATATCTGTACCCTATGTGATATCATTGTGATATTTTATTTTCATCTCTCCCTTCTGTGTTGATATTGATCCTGTTGTGTTCTGTGATCAAATTATCTACAAGATAGGCTGGAGTTGTGGCTCAGTGGTAGAGCACTTGCCTAGCATATGTGAGGGCACTGGGTTCAATTCTCAGCACCGCATATAAATAAATGAACAAAATATAGGTCTGTGAACATCTAAAAAACATTTTTAAAAAATTATCTACAAGTATACAGCTTTATTTATCTATAAACTTAGATGATAATAATACCTCCTGGAAATATTGTCATAAGTAAATGAATTAATGCGTATACAGTGCTAGAATGTGATAAATACTCAACAAATATTAATCTTTATTAATAGTATTATTGTTAGTGTTTCTCTTCTTTATCGATGTCACATGCATCCAGCTATGAACAACAAAAAATAATTTTGCTTTCTCCCTTACCCATTTTTCCAAAGAAAAAGAAGGGGTGGGGGGGAAAGCTAAGGCAAATAGATAAATGCCCCCAAAGCATTAAAGAACAATTCACAAGAAGAAACATAACAAGAAATTTTTCTGCTGTCTTAAGTTTGTGATATATTAGATTAGGTAAGAAGAGATGCATCTACAAAGAGGCAATAGAATTTTTAAATGCCTTAATGATTAGAATAGGGACTCGGATGTGTTTAAAAGTCTTAAGACCAGACCAGAGTGGTAGGGCATGTTTGTAACACCAGTCCAGATTCAGTTGAAAGCAATGATACTATGTTATTTTATGTTAACCAGGGATTTAATACTGGAAATGTGTGATTGCAGAGTAATTTGGAAGGGCTGAAAGAGCAGCCTTAATCCAGGTTTATAGGACTAGATCCTTCCCCAGAATGGCCCACTAACAGAGCTCTGTGCTCTAATCAGAAAGGTGGAGAACTTGGAAATCCACTGTGGAGCCCTTCTTAACTAGGGACATTCTGTGTAAGCTGTAATCCAGTAATTAGGAATGACACTTGCCTCAATTTGCCTCAGAGTCTCATACATTTAATAGTACCAGCTCAAGATGGATGCCTTCCTCCTTTTCTGTCTTAACAAAACTAGTAACTAGTTGATGGAAAGCTACTGTGTGTAGGTATACGTGGGCTCATGCCCGTGCACGAAGCCTCCATTCCATACTTACCCACTGAAAACAGAAGCAGCTGCGAGACAATGTTGTCTGCACTTCCACCCTCCAAGTCTCAAATAAATGTTTCTGATTGGCTAAACCTTAATTACAACTTCCACCTCATAGTAAGGGAACCTCAGAAAGTTGGTTCTTAGCTTTCCTGTATTAGTTGTGTGAAAAATAGAAAGTCTGGTGGTTCATTTTTCAGAATCTAGTATTTAGTCTTAATTGGATCCAATTGTAGCCCTTCCCTTTTACCTGCCCTAATTCGAAAATTAGCCAATCACATAGCTTGTAACTCTGAACTCCTCTAATCAGAGTGAAGGGCCGGGCTGCTTTAGATTAAAGCAGGCAAACTACTTGCCCACGCACAGTTGCTAGGCAGATTATTATAGCCTGCCCTCCTGTGTTTGATTTCTTGCGGCACCTTGTTATTTCTTTTTCTTTTTTAAAAAATTTGTGTAGACGTTGAGGGGCCTTTATTTTCTTCATTTATTTATATGTGTGCTGAGAATCGAACCCAGTGCCTCACGCATGCTAGGCAAGCACTCTACCACTGGGCCACAACCCTAGCTCCCACCTTGTTATTTCTAACAGTAGCACAAAAAGGAGTATAAAAAAGAATGAACATGGTTTCAGTTAGACATTGGTGTGTAATAAAGCAAAACCTAGTGGCTTAAAAACATTATTTCTCTTAATTTTCTGAAATGACTGTGTGATCTTGTTCCAGAGTCACTCTTGGAGCTAAATTTAGTTGAAATCTCATGAGGGTCCGCCATTGTCCTGTACCTGGATTAAGTGATGTCTCATTTTCAAGGGTTCTACACATGGCATTTTTTTCCTGCATAGTCTAAGCTTCCTAACAGTATAGTAGTCAAATTCCCAAATAAGAGCTGTAGCTTCAATATGTTAATATTTATCAGGTCTCTCCTTACATCAAGCTTGCTGATGTCTTTGGTCAAAATATATCATATAGCTAAACCCAGAGTCATTGCTGGGAAGATTACAAAAAGTATAAATATTAGGAAGGATTGTATAGTTGTTAGCCTCCAAGGTGGCCCTGAATGATCCTCATTTCTTTATATCCACTCCTTTGTGTCGTCTTCTTCACTTTTTTTTAAATATTTATTTTTCAATTGCAGTTGGACACAATACCTTTATTTTACTTATTTATTTTTATGTGATGCTGAGGATCAAACTCAGGGCCTCACACATGCTAGGCGAGCGCTCTACTGCTGAGCCACAACCTCAGCCCTTCTTCAACACTTAATAGGGTTGACCTGAGTAATTTAGTAGACTTGGAAATGACAGTGTATATTTTTTGAGGTTAGGCCATAAAAGTTTTTTTGGTAACTCCCATTTCTATAACAGAAGCTAAACCTCCTTAATTATGGAACTTAGGTGTACAGCTTGCCCTTTTCACTTTATCTCTCAACCCCCACTAACCTAACTGCCTCAGAATTCTTGGTAAGATTAATGTCTCTAATGACTTGAATGTCCTACTGATTTAGGTTTGATGGATCTGACTATGTATTAATCAAAGAGGTATTTTCATGAAATTCAAATCTGATTATATTATGTTATTACTTAAAACAGTTCAGTGGCTTTTCTTGCCTTGGAGATAGGATTTTCATGTTCTCTCCTTGAAATGTATGGTAACTTATGAGGATTTAAACTCTGATCCTTAGTTTACTCATCTATAAATGAGTTTTATTTTGTTGGTTGAAGTTAAATAAATGCTGTCTATAGAAAGGATTTTTATAAGACAATTTCAGGTGACTATTTGTATGCTTGTTAGGATAATATTTGATCTCTAGGATTATTTTTTATCTCCACACATCTCCTTTTTAAAATTTATTCTACATTATTCTTTCTTCTAATCAGATAATGATCTGTACTGAAATATTAGTGGATAAGTAAGATGTAAGACTCTTCGTATACTTTAAAAGTGGATTCTTATTAACTAGTAACTGCATTTCTAAACCCAAATAAGAAGCTGTAACAGAAAAATGGCAGAGAGGGGCTTGATAATGATAAACAGAGTAGTTTATATACTTATCTGTACATGGTTGTCTAGCTTTAGACTTTTACCAGTAAAGCCATCTGGCATTGGAAATTTCACTGTGGAAAGATTTGTTGTTGTTTTTGTTTTTAATTTCAGATTCCCTTTCTTTTCATAGAACAGGAATATTCAGCTGTATTTCATGTGAAAGGGTTTTCTTTTGATTTATTCTTGCTAGAGGTCTGTCAGTTTTCTTAGTTTTGGGCAACAGTTTTGGGCATTCTTGGTTTTTTTTCCTTTTGTACAGTAGTTTTCTAATTCATCTGATGTTGGCTTTTCCCTTGATTTCCTCTCCCCTTCCTCCTTTTTTTTCTTTTAATTTAATATGCTATTTTTAATCACTTCTTGATATGAAACTATAGGTTATTAACTTTATTCTTTCTTTTATAGTAATATATTTAAGCTTATCAGTTTCCCTTAAGTCTAGCTTTACTGCATCCCATGAGTTTTGACAATTTATATTTTCTTTATCATTCAGTTAAAAATATTTTCTAATTTCCAATATGATCCCTCTTTTGATCAATTGAACTTCCCTAAATATTTAAGGAACCAGTCTTACTACTAAAATTTTTATATCATAGGAAAAATTTGTTTCAACCCAATAGAAACTTAATACTAAAACCTGGCAAGGTTGTCTTAAGAAGCTATAAACCAAAAATTTAAAAAATTTGTGCTTCTCCACACACACACACACACCAAAAAAAAAAAAAAAAAAAAAGCAGCAGCAGCAGCACCTACAACCAGCTTGAGTCATAGAGCTCTTACCTAGCACATGTGAAACACTGAGTTTGGTCCTCAGCACCACATAAAAATAAATAAATAAAACTATTTTTTTTTTAAAGCTACAAATCAGTTTCACATACCACTTGAAAAAAATTGAAACAGTGTAATAGCAAATCAAAAAACAATATATAAAACTGTAATGACCACATTGACTTTATTTTAGGAATTCAAACTTGGGCTGGACTTAGACTTTACAAATATAAGCTAGGATTAAAATTAGAAAATCAGCAGGATTTAGTATATTAACAGAATTTGAGGAGAAAATATCATTTCAATAGATGCTCCATATTTGTGACAAAATTCAACACGTATTCATGATTAAAAGTCTTGACAATATAGAAATATTGCAGCATTAATATTTGACAGTGATAACAGTTTAGGTAAAATATGGCTAATAGTGCTTCTTTTCTAAGGTTGAGAAATTAGGGATTTTTCTTTATTTCTTTTCAATTATATTTGCATTTTATAGTGATTCTCAAATGTGCATTTGTGGGGCTGGGAATATAGCTCAGTGGTATAGTGCTTGCTTAGTATACACAAGGCCCTAGGTTTGATCTCCACCTAGTACCTCAAACAATTCTAAATACAAAAATTAAATAAAATGTGCATTTGTTAATTTTATAGGCACGAATAGCAACAGTGGTTATTTATAATTAAAACTACTAATCAGAAGTACAACTATATGAGAACATTTAAACATGGATTTTTTTTTTTTTTAAAGAATTTTTTTAATATTTATTTTTCAATTCTCGGCGGACACAACATCTTTGTTGGTATGTGGTGCTGAGGATCGAACCCGGGCCGCACGCATGCCAGGTGAGCGCGCTACCGCTTGAGCCACATCCCCAGCCCTAAACATGGATTTTTGTTAAGTACAAAACCTATTAAAGCGTCAAATGAAAGAGCAGTTGTAAGGAACCTATATACAAGGCAGCTTTGATTCTAAAACACAAAAGAGCTATGGGGTGGTGCACACCTGTAATCCCAGCATCTGAGGAGGCTGTGGCAAGAGGATCGTGAGTTCAAAGCCAGCCTCAGCAAAAAGCAAGATGCTAAGCAACTCAGTGAGACCCTGTCTTTAAATAAAATATAAAATAGGGCTGGGGATGTGGCTCAGTGGTTTAGTGCCCCTGAGTTCAATCCCCAGTACACCAAAAATAAAATAAATAAAATACAAAAGAAATATATCTGTTGCCAAATATGAAACCAGTTTACTTGTGAATATAGGGCCAAGAACCTTTCACCTGTTTTTGATATAAAATGAATAAGGAACTGGGCACAGTGTACATACCTTTAATCCCAACAACTCAGGAGGCTGAAGCAGGAGGATCTCAAGTTCAAGATCAGCCTCTGCAATCCAATGAGACCCTGTCTCAGTTAAAAAAAGAACTGCGGACGTAGATCAGTGATAAAGCACCCTGGTTTCAATCCCTAGTACTGATCAAATAAACAAAAAAAGAATAAGGAAAACTATATACTTGGGAGGCTGAGAGAGGGAGGATCCCTTCAGCTCAGGAGTTCAGGGCCAACTTGGACAACATAAAGAGACCCTGTCTCAGCACCACATAAAAATAAATAAATAAATAGATAGATAGATAGATCTTTTTTTTTTTTTTTAAACTACAAATCAGGGGTGGGGTTGTGGCTCAGTGGTAGAGTGCTCATCTGGCACGTGTGAGGTCCTGGGCTCAATCCTCAGCACCACATAAAAATAAAGGTATCGTGTCCAACTACAACTAAAAAAAAAAAAATTACAAATCAATTTCTTTCACTTATACCACTTTAAAAAAATTGAAACAATGTAATAGCAAATCAAAAAACAATATATAACCAGGTTGAAAATTGACTTTATTTTATGAATCCAAACTTGGGCTGAACTTAGACTTTATGAATGTGAAAACAAATAATCAGTTTTAAGTTTTTCAATCTGGTGCTGATATCAATACTACCTATGAGTAATCCAAATGTTGAAACTTTTTAGTCTCTTTGCAACTAGCCATTTTTTATTTATCATCTTTCCCAAAAATTCTTTAGGTTTACAAATTTATTTTGAACCTTCTTGTGATAATTGACAGCTAGTTTGTCTTGTGTTATAATGACTTTTTAAAAATAAGCATCTCCAATATAATGCTAAGTGATGTTAGCCAATCCCAATAAACCAAATGCCGAATGTTTTCTCTGATATAAGGAGGCTAATTAATAGTGGGGTTGTGGCGG
>NW_026000108.1:30975555-30988555 GCF_001458135.2 Marmota marmota marmota | reverse complement strand
GGGGTTGTGGCGGGGGGGGGGGGGCATGAGAAGATTACAAGAACTCTAGATAGGGTAAAGGGTTGGGCACGGGGGTAGAAATGAAGGTGGAATGAGATGGACATCATTAACCTAAGAACATGTATGAAGACATGAATAGTGTGAATATACTTTGTATATAGCCAGAGATATGAAAAATAGTAATTTATATGTGTAATATGAATTGTAATGCATTCTGTTGTCATAAATAACAAATTAGAATAAAAATTAGAAAAATGCATCTCCTACTGGTTATTACATACCATCAATTGATTACTTTTCTTTTGTGTATTTTTATAGATGGTAGTCAAGACCTTTATGGATATGGATCAGGACTCAGAAGATGAAAAACAGCAGTATCTCCCACTAGCCTTGCATCTTGCATCTGAATTCTTCCTCAGGAACCCTAATAAAGATGTGCGTCTCCTTGTAGCATGTTGTTTGGCAGACATATTTCGAATCTATGCCCCAGAAGCTCCATATACTTCCCACGATAAACTTAAGGTAAATACAATTTTTGCAAAATAATTTCACTTTTATTTTTATTTTTATTGTAGTTTACTCTTATCAACAAGTTTCACATTATTCTTGTCATTGAAAAATTATATCATAAGTTATAAAACCAATTAGTTGTTCAATTAATATACATTGAGTATCTACAAAAATGACTGTTATTTTTATGAAGCATTGAAACATAAAACCTGTACTTGTGAATTCATATTTAGCCTTCAGGCTAATCTGCCACAAATCCCAGAGGGCTATGTTTATGGAATAAATAGCAGATCAATGATAGTTTTAAAAACAATAGTATACCAGAACTTACACATTCAAATAACTTCTTGCTTACAGTTATTCAGCATGCACAACTGTATGCTTGTTGTCAGGTGTGGTTGTACACTCTTATAATCTCAGTGGCTCAGGAGTTTGAGGCAGGAGGACTACTAGTTTGAGGCCAGTCTGGGCAACTTAATAAGAGCCTGTTTCAAAGTTAAAAATATAAAGGGATGGGGATGTAGTTCAGTGGTAAAGCACCCCTTTGTTCAAGTACTGGAGGGGGACTATATGATCATCTTGATGGTTCTACCTTCATTGAAAATGTTTTAGAAAGTCTTCTTAAATTGATTTCCTGTGCTGATTTATATCATTCAGATAATTTTATTCTTGGCAAATTTTAATTCTCTGGACTGCTTTGTTCTAAATGCCTCCCTCCCCATCCATGGTTTCTCTTTCCACAGTTTTTAAGCTATGGTCAACCATGATCCAAAAATATTAAATGGAATGTGGCTCAGTGAGAACATTTGCCTAGTATGCATGAAGCTGTGGGCTCAATCTCTGGTACATAAAATAAAATAACTGGAAAATTCCAGAAATAAACAATTCACAAGTTTCATAGTTCACACCATTTTGAGTGGCATAATGAAATATTGTACTATCCTGATTCATCCCTCCTGAGACATGAATCGTGCCTTTCCCAGAGTATTCACACTAAATATGTTCAGATCAACTGTGGCAGGTATCTTAGTGCTTGTATTCAAGTAACCCTTATTTTACTTAATAATGGCTTCAGAGTACAAACTTTTATGTTGTTTTGACTGTTTCATTATTAGTTTTTGTTATTGTCTTACTGTGCCTAATTTATAAATTAAACTTTATCATTGGTATGTATATGTAGGAAAAAAAAATAGTTCCATATTATCTGTAGTCTCAGGCATCCACTGGTGATCTTGGAATATATCCCCTCTGGATAAGGGGTGATTACAACAGTACAAAAATCATTTTGTGCCATATTGATACTAAAATTTTAAGTTAAACTGTATAAAGAAAGTTTATTAAGAAATGGAACACTATCACTGGGTGTGGTGGCACACATCTGTATTTCCAGCACCTTGAGAGACTGACACAGGAAGATCACAGGTTCAGAGCCAGCACTAGCAACTTAGCAAGGCTCTAAGCAGCTTATCAAGACCCTGCCTAAAAACAAAAAAGAAAACAGGCTGGGGATGTGACTTAGTAGATAAGCTCCCTTGGATTTGATTCCTGGTACAAAAAAGGAACATTATCATCAACCTTTAGACCAATAATCTATGGCCTCTATTTCTTAAAACTTTGTAGTTGAACATCATATTCAAAACTGATGAAAATTCCTGTTTACATCTAGGAAAGAATAATGGAAAAACTAATTCAGTTCCTTAAAAATGATGATAGTTTTCCATGTTGCAAGGTGAGGGTAGTTAATGGAGCGGAAGTGCTATAGTAGAAGGCAATAAAATATAGAATGTATGTTCTCAGAATAAGAAAAGTATTATTTTGTTTGACTTCATCTTTTCCAATCATTTTAAATAATGGACTAGGTCAATCCCAAGATATTTGGCCAGAGAGTTCTTTTATTGTAGTTTGTAACAGTTAATATATATACAGACTTTGTATGTTGTCAAAGAATGATAAGAATTTGTGTCTAATATATTTTATTATTTTTTTAACAGGACATATTTTTGTTTATTACCAGACAATTAAAAGGTTTGGAGGATACAAAGAGTCCGCAGTTTAATAGATACTTTTATTTATTGGAGGTAAAATATAACACTTTATTTAATATATATGAAATTATTTCACATAGTTGAAAATTCTTTCTGGTAACTTTATAATGTAAATCAAGAATTTTTTGTTTTATACAAAGCCCAGTTAATAAAATGCCTTCTACATTTCATAAGGAAAATCTAATCTTTTTATTATTCCTTATAACCTGAAAAGATAATATACTGGAAAAAGGTATTAGATGCTTTGAAACACTACCTATTGTTTTCACTTTTCTGGTTTTATTCTTTTCTAATCTAAAAATGGATTTTCACTGCTCCTTAAATTTTATTTGTTTATATGTGTCTGCCAACCCCTAAATATTCACTGTTTTTCAATTTGAGAAAATTGATGCCATTAGGTATATGTCTTTTTAAAGATCAGAGTGAATGACTAATAACTTACAAGTTTATGTTGAATCTTATAGGCTTTAATATAGATTAATATTTCAAAAAATTAAATTTTACTAATGAGTTTTTGTGTAATCATTCTGTATATATGTAATAAATTTATTTATTTATTTATTTAAGAATTTAGCTTGGGTTAAATCATATAACATCTGCTTTGAATTGGAAGATTGCAATGAAATTTTTATCCAGCTTTTTAGGACTCTCTTCTCTGTGATAAAGTAAGTTTTTTGAAAAACATATCTACTTATCTTTTCCTTGCTGTTTATTGAAGTGTCATGTACTCTATCTATGTGGATAAGAATTTTTTAGAATTATAAGGAATTGTTTTCTTTAGAAAACTTAATATGAATCATAAAATAAACAATTTTGTTGCCTGAAAACTGTCTTTGTCATTATAGTGCCATTTTAAATTTATGGTGTGAATTTATTGGTTGACTCTTCTGTGCCTCATTCACTCTGTGCTGGGACAGTAGAGAAATATAAAGCAGAGTGTTTGATTTAAAGAATCTTATTTTCAATGGAGGCAACAGCCTATAGTTGTAAAGCAAATGGTATGAGACCTTAAACAATACAGTACTATATTATAAGATTGTATAAATATATGTACCATTAGTGCTGGGAGGCATAATAATTCAGTTCTTAAGCACACCAACTTTGGTGTCTTATTTTGGGTCTGGGGATATAGCTCTGTTGGTAGAGTGCTTGCCTCATGTGCAGAAGGCCCTGGATTCAATCCCCAGCACTGCTACACACACACACACACACACACACACACACACACACAAGTGTGTCTTATTTTAGAGCTAGGAAAAAAAAAATCTTAAACATTGCCTAAATCAGCTCTTTTTTTATAGAAATAGGGGAACAACTAATTTAGAGGTAATGTGATAACTTGCCCTTGTACAGATTTTTGGACACAAGAGCCCAAACTCTGATTGCAATCCAGTTTTTATTGTTCGTTTGTTTTTTAAATAGTAAACCAAGCATCATTATAAGATGTGTTCTAAAGCATTACATTGCATGTAAACATAACATATCTCACATAAGTTATAAATTTTCTAGAGTCCACATTAAGAAAGGTAGAAAGAAGCAGGTGAGATTCATTTTAATAACACATTTTATTTATCACATTGTATCCAAAAGGATTATCCTTTCAATATGTGGTTCTATTCATACTTCAGATATCCAATAGCTACATGTGGCTAATGGCTTGCATACTGGTAACATTTTATTCTGGAGTTTTCTGTAAACTTCTATGACTAGTAAATCACTTTTTCCCTTTACTTTGATAGAATATATAATTAGATAACATCTATAATAAACAGGAGAGGACCAAATCAGCTTGGTCTAGAGATAGAAACTTACTTGGTCTGGAAATGGAAAATTAAGAAAGACTGCATGAGAAAAGACTTCATGGTATTTGACTACCTGCAGACCATTAGAGTAAACAATAGACTTTATCAACTTTACTTTTGAATTAGTTAACTTTTGCTGCATAATAAAACAAAATATAATTCGAGAGTGTAATTTAGCCCATGATTCAGCTTGATAGTGTTTTGTCTGGTCTGATTCTCTACTGTGTTACAGTCCTTTGGCAGATCTTCTGGCAGCTGGCTAAAGTAATAGAATGAATGAGTCACATGTCTTTTATCATCCAGCAGACTAGTCTAGTCTATTCCTCTATTGACTAGGTTTCAGAGGTATCAAGAAAGGGCAAATTTCACTGCAAAAGCACTTTTAAACTTTTGGTAGCTTCTATTGTATTGGCCCAGCAAGACACAAAGACTAATCCAGATTCAAGGTTTGGTTAGATAGACTCCCTATCTTGTAGTGGGAGTAGCACCATTGTAAAGGGACATATTTGTAGGAGTGGGGACAGTTTATGGCCATTGTTTAGTTTACATTGTATCAGTTTTTTGCAAGCATTTCTTTTGAAATTGAAATTAAGATTAATCACCACAACCAATTTGTGAAGTTACCTGCCCCTTTTATAACCTTAACTATCTATTTCAGTCTTTCTTTCCACTCTGCAATTATTCCCTCTCAAAATTACTTTACATACACACACTTTTCTTTGACCCTATTAATGTTTTTATTCCCTGAATTTGATGACTTCGTTGTTTATCAAATTAATTGAAATAATTCACAATTAGGTATGAGTAAACAAAAGACTTTTAAAAGAGGAACTTATTTACCAAATCTTGTATTCATCATTCCTTTGCATAAGTCCAGATTCATACCTATTATAATTTTCTTTAGTCTGAAGGACTTTTCTGTAGTTCAGGTCTGATGGTGATGGAATTTGTTCATCTTTTGTATGTCTGAAAAATATCTATTTCACATGCATTTTAGAACATTGTAGAGTTCTAGATTGGTACTCTCCTCTCGCCACTCTTTTAGTCACCCTCTAGAGCTCAGAGTAAAATCCAGAGCCTCATGCATGCTAGGCAGCCACTGTACTCTGAGCTACCTCCCCAGCCCTCTTTTGGTACTTTTTTTGGTGTGTGGGGGGTACCAGGTATTAAACTCAGGGGCACTTGACCACTGAGCCACATCCCCAGCCCTAGTTTGTATTTTATTTAGAGACAGGGTCTCACTGAGTTGGCCATTGCTAAGGCTGGCTTTGCACCTGCAATCTTGCTGTCTCAGCCTCCCAAGCCGCTAGGATTATAGGCTTGTGCTACCACACCCAGCTTCTTTTAGTACTTTTAAAGATGGTATTCGTTCTTTTTTTTTGGCTTGCATTGTTTTTAATAAGATATTTGTTATTTTTAACCTTTTTTCTTCTGAAATATGATGTATTTTTTTCTCTAGTTGCATTTAAGATGTTCTCTTTCATTTATTTCAGTTGATTTAATTATGGTGTATCATGAAGTTTTCTTCCTGTTTCTTGAACTTTGGGGGCTCATTGAGCTTCTAGAACCTGTGGGTTTATACTCTTCTGATTCCTCTTCCAAACTCCATTGTTAGTTCTGGGGATTATTTCCTCTGCTCTATTAGGTAGGATATTTCCCCAAAGTCAGGGAATTTTCTCATATGTATGTGCTGATCTTTAACCATCAAAAGACTCTTTGAGCTCCCCTCTGGTACTCTGCTCCTCTGCAATCTGTAGCCTACCTAGACTCTGGGAAACCATTAGAATCTGCCAGGACCTCCCTTCTTGCACTACATCCTAAAAATATACCAACAGAAGTTTGGAAAATTGTGGGTCCACTTTATTGGTCTTATCCCTCAGCAATAGTTGCATTATGTCCAATATCTGAAAACTGCTCTTTCATATACTTTATCTAGTTTTTGGTTGTTACAGATAACAAGGTTAAATCCTGTCCCTTTTATTTCATAGAATATATTTTTTTAAAGTCTCTCCATCTCTTTTCCCTCTACTCCTTTCCTACCTTCAAGTATATATGCATCTGGGAGCCAAGTGCTCAGATTGTTTAGTATTGTTTTGTATCAAGCTCTTCAGTACCCCAGCTCCAGACACTATAGAGATAACTATATAATTTATTCTTTAAAATCTTGGTGTTTTATAAATTAAGTAAGGTATTTAAATGTAGGCATGCAAAAGGGTATCTTTCTCAAAGTTGAGGAAACTTGTATCTAATAATATGGCAGTTTTCCTACCAACTTTTTAAAAGTTTTTCATTCTTTTTCTTAAAATCCTAGTTCTCAATGGGTCTTTTTCTCTCTCCCTGTGTGTGTGTGTGTGTGTGTGTGTGTTATAAAGAGAGGGAGAAAAAGAAACAAAACTGCATACCATGCACTTCATTAGAAAGTAAAGTAGTCTTTGTTTTTTAAAAATACTTTAGAACAATACATTACAGACACTGTAATAATCAACAGAGGGAGAAAATAAATACAACAGTCAAGATTTCTTTGCTATTATTGACATGGTTTCCTCAAATGAAAATCTTTTTACATCTGAGATGATTGTTCTAAACTGGGAAGTTTGCCTTTTTGTATGCTTCATTTTCTTCTTCTTCTTCTTTTTTTTTTTTTAGCAATAGCCACAATAAGAAGGTACAAATGCATATGCTAGACTTGATGAGTTCTATCATCATGGAAGGTGATGGAGTTACTCAAGAATTATTGGACTCCATTCTTATTAACCTCATACCTGCACATAAGGTCTGTATAGTATGAAGATATTGAATATTAATATTTAAAGGTAGTGCTACATATATGAGTAAATGATTGGTTTTTGACCATTTGCAATCTGTGTAATTGTTGTCACTGTCACTCTCTAGCCCTAAATAAAAGAATATTAGTTTTATAGCTATTTTGTTAAAATATATATTGATTAATGTATTGTGTAAGATTTTCATTCAGTTAAATGATACTTGTTTTCTGGAGACTAGAAATGTTTTGTTTTCACCACTCATAATCAGTCTGGGAATTATAAGAGTTGGGGTATTGTCTTTTTAGTTAATTTTGTTTGATAAAGAAATGTATTTCCTCCTTTGTAACATGGAACATGGGGGTGCAGATTTCTTTTCAGAACCTATATTGTACCTTTTCTTAGGTACTTTCTGAAAGATTTGGGCAGAAGTAGGAGCTATATGGTTAATGTTATGGGGAAAAGGATGATTCAGAGCTGTGTCATTCCTCCCCGTTTCCTTTTTCTATTTCTCTCCATCAGGTCCTCCTAAGAAACTGAAGGACTTGGCTTCCCACAAGCTCCACCACTGGGCTCTACTCAAGCCTACCCCAATGTTGATATTTGCCCTCCTGCTCTTTTCCTCTAATGGTTCTGTAACCTATTATCAGATATTAGATTAACAATGTATCTAATCATACTTATTCACAAAAAGATGTGGTTACTTTTTAAATTATTTTCTTGACTCTCTAAATATTATTTGCATTTTATTAATTTAAATGAATCTATAGTTGGTAAAAATTTTGAGAGTATGGCAAAAACAAGCACATATCAGGTAGAACAAGAGAAAAATTTTTAAGAGGAGATAGCGTATTTGGTGTGTATATTCTTGATAAAGAGTATTGTTATGATTGAGATTTAAACCCTTTTGAGAAATGGAAACATTAACTTAGTTTAAAACTAATTTATCCTTTTGGCAATGTATAAAAGCCTAGAGCAGAGGTCAGGAAGCTATGGCTTATAGATCAAATCTGAACTATTAATTATTACTTATTTACGTAAGTACAGTAGTCCCTCTTATCCATGGTTTTGCTTTCCACATTTTGTTTACCACTCGTTAACCATGGTCCAAAACATTAAATGGAAAACTCCAGAAATAAGCAATTCATAAGTTCCAAATTGCATGCTATTCTGACTACTGTGAGGAAATCTTGCACCATCCTGCTCTGTCCTGCCCAACACTAATTATTTCTTTGTCCAGCATATCACATCCAATGTAAGTTATCCCATTGTTCAGTGTATCCACACTGTATATGCAACCTGCCTGTTAGTTACTTGTAGCCAATTTGGTTATCAGCTGCATGGATAGCAAATGCTTGTGTTTAACCCTTATTTTATTTCAGAATGACCCCAGAACACAAGAGCAGTGATGCCAGCAGTTTAGATTAAAATTTGTTAAAAAGCCATAAAATGCTTCCTTTAAGTAAAAAATGGTAAAAATCTTGTTATAATAAGGAAAGCAGGAAAAATTATGTGCTGATGTTACTAAAATCTATTCTAAGAAGTATAGGAAAAAATATAGGTTCAGGATAATCCAAAATCTAAAATGCTGCAAAATCTGAAATGTTTTCAGTGCTAATTTGATGCCACAGGTAAAAATTCCACCACTGACCTCATGTGAGGATTTGCAGTAAAAACACAGTTGATTATAAAAGTATAAAAATATAAAAATATTGTATAAAATTATCTTCAGGCTATGTGTATAAGTTTTATACAAAACACAAGTGAATTTCATGTTTAACTTGGGTCCTATCCCCAAGATGTCTCATTTTGTATATTTAAATGTTCCAAACCATAAACACTTCTGATCCCAAGTGTATTCAACCTGTTTATATAGGATTCACTACTATAAATGGTTTCAGACATTGACTGTGGTCTTGGAGTTTATCCCCCAAGGATAGGCGAACTATTGGAACACAGCCATGCTTATGTGTTTTTATTTTTGTTCATGACTATTTTTACACTATCGCAGCAGAGTTATATAGTTACTGTAGTGACTGGATGACCCAGAAAACCTAAAATATTTACTGTAGGGTTCTTTACATAAAATATTTGCTGATCAGTGGGAGTGTAGACTTTCCTAGTCTCTTTTTGAAAAGTGCAAGTTGATGGTAAATGAATCTCACCTTGATTCAAATCTTTGTAGTATAAAGATGTTAACAGGTATTATTCAAAAAAGAATTCCTTTTTCAATACATTTTCTTTTTTAAAAAATTAAATGCATCATTACTATAGTCTTTCTCAGACTCTTTAATTTGTCATAGTATATTGGACTGGAAGAAGGAGCATACTATTCACCATTTCAAAAATACAGTTGATTAAGAACCTTTTTTCTATGGAACACTTTCCAGGTCTACTTTTCTTGAGAACACACATTAAGCAATATTGAATTAAGAAATATTGAGCATGGTAGGTTGGTTAGTTGTGTGTGTGTGTGTGTGTGTGTGTGTGTGTTTCAGGGTACATGGGTATAGTTGTTAAGTCATATCGATTAACAGATAAACAAAATCAAAATGTCTTAGGCCCATTTTCAGTTTAGTGAAACAATATAGGGTTACAGTTTGGGCTGTCTAATGCTTGTTAGTTTTGATTTGTTGTTCAATTTGTAACTTCTGCATTTAAGAGCACTTAACAGAGGAAATGGTTTTACCATATGGAATTGTTTACCCAAAGGAATTGTTAATTTTTTTTTGGTTTCAAATTTTAGTAGACTTGACAAGTACACTGTTCTAATAATGATAATATTTTATTAATTCACCAATTCATTTGTAACTCTGCATGTTTTTATTTTTTTTAGAATTTAAACAAACAGTCCTTCGACCTTGCAAAAGTCCTATTGAAAAGGACAGTCCAGACTATTGAGGCATGCATTGCCAATGTATGTATTTCTGTCTATATTTATTATATAATTGTGTAATTTTTAATCCATTATACTAATTTATTAGAACCATTTACATACAGATTTATTTATAATATAAATTATTTAGTCTACTTAAGAGTAAGTGTGAAGGTATTACTTATATTTCAAAATGTGATCAGTGGAAGAAATGCAGCATATCTTCATAAACTTTATTGTCATTGATTTAAAATGGTACAAGATGGCCAGGTGCAGTGATGCACACCTGTAATCCCAGTGACTTGGGAGACTGAGGCAGGAGGATTGCAAGTTTCTAGACAGCCTCAGCAGTTTAGCAAAACCTTGTCTCAAAATAAAAAGTAAAAGGGGCTGGGGACATAACTCAGTATTGAAATGCCCTGGGTTTATTCCCTAGCCAAGGGGAAAAAAAAGGTACCAGATGGTTGAAATTATTTTCTGAAAACTCCTACCCTCTCTTCTGCATTTGTATTTGTATTTCTATTTGTCTTATTTCCCAGATATGCTAATCTCTTTCACCTTCTCCCTGCATGTTTACCTGAGTCTGTCTTTATCTATACATTTTCCTCTTTGTGTCTTCTAGATCATTCTTCTGAACCCCCTGTTTCTTCCTCTTGAATAATTGTTAAATAAATGTTTTTAAAAACTTGAATCAAAGTTTGTTCTTTTTTTTTTTTTCAATTAAACTAAAAAAAAAAACTTGGGAAAAGAACTATTTGTAATTCTACTACCTTAATAAAGGAATTAATTCTCTTGCACATTTGTTCATATTCATATCTATTTTAATTTATTTCTCTGTTTTGACTTTTTATTTATAATATGAGTAACTGTAAATGTTCCTTTAACTTAATATATACCCATTTCTCTATTGCCTTGTACTAAGGTTTCTTCAGTGTTTTCCTTTACAAATCATTGTGAATCTAACATACATCTGTTGTTGAATATTTATTTTCCTCATATAAAAGACAAATGAGGGTGTAGCATTAGTATTATTTCAATTAGTAAATTAATATTTAATGGATTAAAATATTTTCAGATAGCATGAGTGTAAGTGAAAAGTATCTTTCAACCTCAAATCCTCTGTCCTCAATTTTCAGAAATAACTGTCACTTATAGGTTTCATATAAACTTCCAGAGGAAGCATTCTGTGCTCATTTATGTCTGGATTTTATAAAAACTACCTTTCTCATTCTTTCCACAGTTCACATAGTAAATATAAATATCTGTTAACTCTTAATTTATGTTGCTCTTTGAAAGATATTTGGGGATTTGATGATCAAACCTAGGGCCTTGAACACACCAGTCAAGTGCTCTACCACTGAGCTACACTCCCAGCCCAAGAAGCATGTCATTTTATGATGCAGATATACATATTTATGTTATATGTATACAACTCCCTTTTTCGAATTTTAAAATACAATGCTTTCTGCTAAGTGTGCTTGGAGAGGGTGCAATCTTTTAATTTGTGTTCCTGATGTTATATATACTTTATTTTCTCTAATACTCTTAAATTATCAACTTATTTCTGCATCATCAACTTTTCTTTCTCTCTATCCTCTGAGTTGAAATGTATTTGATTTTCTCTGGGTATTAACAACATAAATTCATCCCCCATTTTAAATATTTTTTTAATTACTAAAAAACTTGGGAAAATTAGATCAATTTCTTCAAAATAATTTTTAAATAAAAATCAGAGATTGATATTTTAATTTTTTCTGTTACAATGAAATAACCATAAAATTTTCTATAATGAACTACACAAACTGCTTAAATTGTTTTATTTTGGTGAAAATTAAGATTCTCAGAAATATCATCCTTATTTGAAGCACAGCCAAATTTTTCTAACATTCATGATTTAATATTATCTGGAAGTTTATTTCTTTTGCTATTTAGATGACTGTTCTATTACTATTATGTATTAGTGATTCAAACGCCTGTCCTGTATCATCCCCTTCTATTGTATATGTGATAACTGATGCTGTTGTTTTCAAAAAAAAAAAAACAAAACATGTTCATAGAAAACATTGAATTTTTAAAATAAAATACATATTTTTGTTTTTAATATTTCCTATAGTTTTTCAATCAAGTCCTGGTGCTGGGAAGATCGTCAGTAAGTGATTTGTCAGAACATGTATTTGATCTGATTCAGGAACTTTTTGCTATAGATCCTCATTTATTATTATCTGTCATGCCGCAGCTTGAATTCAAATTGAAGGTAGGATTGACCAATTTTCAAGCCCTTTAAGCTTTTAAGAAAAAAAATGTTAATCGGAGAATTTTTCCCTTAACTGTAAAAGAATAAAATGTGAGTTCAATTTATATCCTTTCCTTTAAAGTACACAGCTTTAATCATTTAAATAAACTAGTATCTCTCTTCTGGGTAAAAGAAGATTTGATGCTACAAAATTGTAATATACATGTTTGTTAAGTACATACTGATAAACATAGTGACACAAATAATAAATAGATTTGAAAAATGTTGTTATCTTTGAAATTTGTAATATACAGTATGTTGTTGTTAAATGGTATTCATTGATTAGTTATATTTTAAAACAGTGAGATTTTAAGCTGAATGCTCAAAGGGCCTCAATTATAACTTTGTAACCCTCATATGGTATAGGTCAAAGACAGAAATTTTATTAAATGGATTGGGAGTATATCTGTTTTTTTATTGTTAACTTAACAAGGAATTTCTGACTTCTCAAAATAAAAACTTGACACTTAATCCCCCATCTTAATTGAACTATAGAAGATAACACTTTAGCTGGGTGCAGTATCACACACCTGTAATCCCAGCGGCTTGGGAGGCGGAGGCAGGAAGACTGCAAGTTCAAAGCCAGCCTCAGCAATTTAGCAAGGTGCTAAGCAACTCAGTGAGACCCTGTCTCTAAATAAAATACAAAATAGGACTGGAGATGTGGCTCAGTGGTCAAGTGTCCCTGAGTTCAATCCCCGGGAACCCACCCC
>NW_026000108.1:30961695-30975371 GCF_001458135.2 Marmota marmota marmota | reverse complement strand
CCGCCCAAAAAAATTTTTTTTTAATTTGATCTTTAATTCAAACTATAATTAGAACCAACATTACATTTCTTTCTTTCAAGATGAGAAATTTAAGATTAAATGTTTTGCAGACTGTTAAAGCAAATAGTTTTTTTTTTAAATGAGAAACTCTTGTTAGGAGAATGTTATCTAGAATAATAATAAATGTTATCTAGAATAAAATAGTTCTTAAGAGAAACTGTAGAAAAATGTTATCTAGAATAATAATAAATGTTATTTAGAATAAATAAGGTGTGTTTTGGTCGTCACAATCATCATCATAATCATCATCATCATTTTGGCAATGTGGGTTGAATCCAGAGTTACTCTTTCACGGAACTACATCCCCAGCCCTTTTTATTTTTTCTTTTGAGATAAGGTCTTGCCAAGTTGCTGAAGGTCTTGCTAAATTGCCTGACTGGCTTCAAACTTGCAATCCTCTTGCCTCAACCTCCTTAGTCATTGAGATTATAGGCATATGCCACTATGCCTGGCTTGGATTTTATTCAAAGTTTATTTTAACAACATAAACACTTAGTTTCCATACTAAATTTATTTCTGAGTTGTAAGGTATTAAAATATGTTCTCCATCCCATCACATACACACATACCTATTTGTAGTGTCTGAAGATGTGAAGTCAAGCCTCTAAGCCTAAAATAAAAAACTGCTGTGATATGGTGGGAAAGGAGGGAAGCTATTTTTTCTTAGATTTCCCTTTGTGTGCTTAATGTAAACTGGAAGATTCTAAGCTGTAGTGGCTATTCATGCCCCACTTTCTAGGTTCATGTATCTAAAGCAGAGGTGCTAATAAGCTGAAGTCAGCCTGAAAATTTTTTTTTGATACACTTTATTTTAAAATCTCTTATTGAGATGGATATATTTTTTAGTTTCTAACAAAGAGTGAATTTAAAAAACCAGGAGATTTTGTTTAAAAGTCCATATGCATTTTCTTTTTTAAAAAATTCAGATTTGGCTGGCACAGTTGCCAATGTCTGTAATCCCAGCTAATCAAGAACCTGAGGCAGGAGAATGGCAAATTCCAGGCTAGCCTTAGTAATTTAGCATGACCTTGTGTAAAAAATTAAAAATATATAGTTTAGTGGTACAGTGTCCCTGGATTCAACCCTCATTACCTTCCCACCATACCCCACCCTGCCCACACATATACAGAAAGTCAAGTCTGGTTCCACTAAGACTTTATCTTTTATATCACAATAGAATGGCTAGCACTAAGTAGTAGTATCTTAAACTATTTGTAAGCTTTTTAGTTTATCATGGTTCTAATTATTCCTTTAGTTTATATACCACCTCTTCTTCATTGGTACAATTTGACTTCATACCTGTTTACTCTAAAGGTAATGAATATGAAGTTTTTCATATTTTTTTATTCTGGTTTACTAACCCCATAGTAAGGGGTTAGTAGTAAGTAGTTTATCTAACACAAAGTCATTGATCTTTATATTTTTCTATATTAGGTTATTCATGCTTTTTAAAAGTTTAATACTGCATCTAAATAGTAGTAATAGAATATTTTGTTTATTGTCCTAGAACAACAAACAGATATTATTACCCATGTTCTTATTTGTTCCCTTCTGAAATCCTAGCCTGTACTTTTATTAATTTTCACATCTGCAATGAAGAAACTGAGATTTAGATTAGCCTGTGTATTAAGTATTATTATGGTACCTCTTTTTTAGTCAACAGTATGTGCCAAGCAGATTACCTAGGAAATTTTTATGGCTGTGGTGATGCAGTTTTATCTCTGAATCTATAGACTCCTTTGGTAGTTCGCAGCTCTTGGTTACAGTCCTCTGAGAACAATAAAAATATTTGAGAAAATGCTTCAAAATAAGATTCTTTGGTTTTACTCTGTATTGTGCTCTATGTATGGTCTATTTTATAGGTCCCCACAGTTCGGTTCTCATATTTGTAAAGGATACCCTGGAGTTATGCTACTTAGCAACATTGGCTATAATTCACAGGAAATTTGTCACATTTTACATTTACATTTAAGATTTTTGTTTATGGCAGGGATTGGGAAAGGGAGATTTACATTTATTCACCAGATTTTAAAACATTTTAATATAGTCATATTTAAAGTAAAAATCAGGTATTCACAAAAAGAATGTTTTGAATCAATTGCATTGTAATTAGAAACAGTAGTAAAATTTGTTACCTTTTCAGACTAGGATTAGACAGAATAAAAACTACAGTGGCTTTATTTCTCTTTTTGAAAAGTAATTGGTAAATTGTTAATGTAGAATTTCTCATTTTGTCTCACTTATTAAAATATGTAGCTGTATTTGTAATTCAGTGCATATGTCCTATCTTCATAAGATAATAACTTTGGTTAGGTTAATAATACATCAGCTGTATATCAGAAACACAAAATGGTTTTTGCACCAAAAATATGTACTATCATTGTAATCATTCCAACTTTACTCGAGGAATATATTTTAAATTTTACAAACACAGGAGGAGCTAGTTTTCACTTAGTTATGTAATTTCAGTCATTTTATAAATGTTAAATGTCACATTATTTGAAATAATTACTGATTTACTCACAAATAGAATAAAACTTACACTTATTCTAGTATTTGAAATTTAAGAGATAGGTTTAATTTTTCATTAAAAATCAAATTAATTTTAAAAAATCAAATTTTGGCAGGTGTGGTGACGCACTCCTAAATCCCAGTGGCTTAGGAGGCTGAGGCAGGAGGATCACAAATTCAAAGCCAGCCTCAGCAAAAGCAAGGTTCTAATCAACTCAATGAGACCTTGTCTCTAAATGAAATACAAATGGGGCTGAGGATGTGGCTCAGTGGTCAAGTGCCCCTGAGTTTAATCCCCAGTACAAAAAAATAATAATAATAATAATTATGCCAGTTAGTAAATTTGGCAGTACCACTTAGCATTGTTGTCACAATTAAAAGAAAATCTTTGTCAGAGAAGATCATTTTGTCATTCATTATGGCAAAGCTAGATTTAATTTTCATTTTTACATCTGTTTGATATAAATGTGTCTGCTTCACCTAGAAAACTTTTATTTCTAAGAGTTAAAATATTCTTAAGGACTAGATTATATTTTCTACTTGAACTTCTATCTTTTCCCACAGAGATTTGTTTGTTCAATATCTGGTATTGCTTTACACAAACATTGTATTTGAACTCCTAAAAAAATTAGTAGTTTTTTTTTTTAGGGATTACATTTACTTTCCTAATGAATATGTGAGTTTTAAAAAGAAATTTCACACACCATATGATTTCAAAATAATTTACACTAAAATGTAATGTCAGTAATGAAACTAGAACAGATTTTTTAATTCACTTTTTAGTACTTGGGATTGAACCTACAGTCCTCTATATCCCTAGACCTTTTTAATTTTTGAGACAGTGCTTTATTAAATTGCCAAAGCTGGCCTCGAACTTTTGATTCTCCTCTGTCAGCCTCCTAAGTCATTGGGATTACAGGCATGTACCACTAGTCCCAATTTGGAACAGAATTTCATAGCTTATATTGGTTCATTATAAGAAAATAGGAGACTCTTACCAAAAAATTACTAAATTTGGGGTTTTTTTTGTAAAATGCAAGTCACTTGACCTTTTAAATCCTCTTAAGATTGTTGCTCTTATTAAAATAAGTTTTCCTGAATTGTGATATTATTCAGCATCCTGTTCTCCAGTCAGTAGTAGATACTTGGTTAAAATATTGCAAATTAAGATCTTGGGGCTGGGATTGTGGCTCAGTCCCCTGGCATGGGCAGGACCCGGGTTCGATCCTCAGCACCACATTAAAAAAAATAAAATAAAAGCATTGTGTTGTGTCCATCTACACCTAAAAAATAAATATTAAAAAAAAAAGATCTTAATTTATATTGATGTTGAACCTTAAATTGAAGGACAGAATTCTTATAAAGAAAGTTTATTAGGGCTGGAATTATGTGCAGCTTGGTCCTTTACAAATTTTTTTTTCCCTAGAGCCTTAGTATCAGAAATGGATGAAGTATCTTTACATTTTTACAATGTGTATACCAATGTAAGATTATAAATAAGCAGTGAAGGGCTGGGGCTATAGCTCAGTGGCAAAAGCGCTTTCCTAGCATGATTGAGGCACTGGGTTCAATCCTCAGCACCACATAAAAATTAACAAAATAAAGGCGTTCTGTCCATCTATAACTACAAAACAAAAAATTTTTAAAAATAAGCTAAATTTGCAAATGGGAAAACATCAGATAAGATCAAAGTACCAGATGATCTCACTTGGAATAAATTTTGCATAGTAAATAAGAGCATATGATATTTTAAAATATTCAAAATTATAAGCAGAAATCTGAAGTTGTGGGCTGCAGCTGTAGCTCAGTGGTAGAGCACTTGTCTAGCATGTGTGAGTCACTGGGTTTGATCCTCAGCACCACATTTTTTTTAAAAAAAGGCATTCTGTCCATACACAACTACAAAAAAAATTTTTTTTTTTTTTTAATGAAGTTGTATGTTTGGGGGAATATTTCATTTTTTTGTAGTTGGAACAGTAAAACTCAAGCTTCATTTATTTTCTCTTTTCCCTTTGTAGAGCAATGATGGAGAAGAACGATTAGCTGTTGTTCGACTTCTAGCTAAATTATTTGGATCTAAAGATTCTGATTTGGCCACACAGAATCGACCTCTTTGGCAATGTTTTCTTGGACGGTAAGAGAACATGAAATTCAGATTTATGTATTTTGGGGCCTATTCAGTAGGGTCCACTTGATTATAACTACACATACCAAAACTTTAATTAATGTTTGTTGGTTTCATTAGCATTATACTAAAAAGTGTCTTGGAATAGTTAGACATCATCTCAGGGTGTGCTAAAAATTTGAGATTTTTAAATAAACTTTTCAGGTGAAACCACTAGTCCTGTGTGAAGAATCTGGTATTTATCTAATTGTATGATGAGTTTTCAAATAATTTGGTATAATTGTATGGCTATGAGATGAAAAATATTATTGCTCTTAAATTCTTTTTAAAGTTTCTCAAGAACATAGAATGATTAAATTTTACTTGATAAGGTTGAAAAATCTATGAAATTTATTAAATTCTTCCTCACATTTCATTTACATGATACTTTTGTTTCAAAGGTTGATTTAAAAGTAGATATTTAGTATTAGTATTTTGGGGAACATTTGAGATTCATCATTAATTCAACTGATTTTTTGAAGATGTACTCATTTAGAATAAATTTACTATAATAATCCTTATAATAATCCTATGTTCTGTGAAATCTCTAACAATGACATAATGATATCTCAGCAGTTACTTGCTCAGAACAAACCATCTTTAAGGTCTTAAAAGAAGACCTGAATATTTGAATAATTAATCTTGATCCCAGACAAGGCAACTGACTTAGAAGGTTCCAGAGGAGGTATTCCCTATCCTAGTGATTGACATCAGTATTTATTGCAAATCATTCAAGCAAAAATGCAAGAATGTATTTTTCACTTGAGGTTCTTGTAAGATCAAAATCAGCATATGGGTTTTTAAACACATCATTTTATATTCACTGGTGTATCTCTCTGGTGATGTGTCAGTGATTTATAGAAACAAAGAGGTTATATTTTATCTGTTCTGTATGTTATTTAATTGTAATGTTAAGTGTTTTTATACTTTGCTTGATCAAAAATTTTTTTCTCTGACAGTTGAAAAATTATAAATCCTAAATGTAAGATTATATTAAAATACAAAGATTAGCTCTGCATAAGAAAGTTGGAGGCTATAGACATTAGGACATTTATTAAATGAGTTTACTTGAATATTTTATGAACTCATTTCAAAAATTTAAAAATTACCTTTTATTTAACATCACATTATTATCCCCACCCAAACCCCCCTGTGCTGTGGATTGAACCCAGGGCCTTGCATCTGCTAAGCATGTATACTACCGATGAGCAATACCCCCATCCCAAAATCACATTATTTATCAGTAATAAATATATTTTTAAAAGTTGCCCAGTCTATTTTAAATTTGAATTGCAAAGCTTATTCTTATTATATATTATGTTGTATTTCATATTAACTGAATTCATATACTGCTGGGCATGGTGGTTGTGGTGGTGATGGGGATGGTGGTGGTGATGGTGCACATCTATAATCCCACTGCGGGTGGTCAGGCAGGAGGATCAAAAATTCAAGGCTAGCCTTAGAATTCTAGTAAGGCCCTAAGCAACTTTGCGAGACTGTGTCTCCAAATAAAAAACAAAAAGGGCTGGGGATGTAGCTCAGTGGTAAAGTGCCTCTGTGTTCAATCCCCTGTACCGAAAAAGAAAACAAAACAAAACAAAAAAAAAGCATTTACCACAAGTGAGTCCCAGGCGGATGAGGAAAGATGACTCATTTTTATCCACTCTTATTTCAGCCTCTGGATTTTAGTCTTATGTATGGTCTGCTTTCTACACCAAATTCCCCAATAGTTTCCTCTTATAAATTTTTTTTCCAAGCAAAGTTTATGTGTTCTGAATATTTATTTTTTATTTATTACGTGGCAAAATAATAATCTCTCAGAGTTTTAGATCTGTAAAATGAATAGTTTTATTAGTCAGACATATGTTTATATTTTTTTGTCATTTTGTTTTAGCATGATAAAACAAATTGTTTCAAAAACGTTTCTTTAAAATTATGTCTTTTGTCTTATATACTTTATATTCTCCCATCAGAACATATTAGCTATCATTATAATCAATGTATTTTCTAATCAGTAAATATTGTTGTTTATAAGCACTTGTGTGTTAGATATACCTTATTTGAAAATATTATTGTGCCTTAGAATTAATATTTAGCAATCTCTTTCTATATAGATTTAATGACATTCATGTTCCTGTGAGATTAGAAAGTGTGAAATTTGCCAGTCATTGTTTAATGAATCACCCAGATTTAGCAAAAGATCTCACAGGTAAGCTATCTGGTTTATTGCAAATGAAGTAATTACAGAAATAAAGTTTACATGCAGGCAAAGATCTAACTTCAGTTTCTGAATAGATTTTTAATTCTAGCATGATTTCAGGTCGCTATTTCTCATGCCCTAGGAAATGATTATATGCTTTATAAAATAAAATTACATTCAAAATCTTTGTTGTTTTGATCCTTTTGAATTTTTTAGGAAAAAATAAATGTTTTAAGGAAATAGATTTGGGCACAAATCATTATATTTATATAATTTAAGTATAGTAACATACAATAATAAGTAGGAAAACGGTTGTTTTCTGAATTTAACTAAAATTTGTTTCTTCACTTGAACATAGAGCTTTTAAAACTACACATTTGATTGTAGCAAATAGGTGGCGTCTATCAAAGTTCTGTTGTTTATAAAAACCAGAAGAAATGACACTTTTTACCTTGATTTACTTTGTATTATAAGTTGTTCAGGATTTGTTTGTTTGTTTATACCAGGGAGTCATTTAACAACTAAGCCACATCCCCAGCCCTTTAAAAAAAATTTTTTTTTTAGTTGTTGATGGATCTTTATCTTATTTATTTATTTATATGCGGTGCTAAGGATTGAACCCAATGCCTCACTCATGCTAGGCAAGTGCTCTACTACTGAGCCACAACCCCAGCCTCCCCCAGCCCTTTTAAATATTTTATTTAGAGACAGGTTCTCACTAAGTTGCTTGCAGCCTCACCAAGTTGCTGAGGCTGGCTTTGAACTCACAGTCTTTCTGCCTCAGCCTTCCAAGCCACTGGGATTACAGGCATGGACCACTATGCCCAGCCTATTCAGGAATTTTTTTTAAAAGATTACAAAATATTCTGGATTTTAAAGGTGTAGGTATATACCTATCAGCTAACTTGTTATAAGCATTTTTACTATTCTTCAAGTCTTTTAATTTGTAACTGCAAATCTAAACTGTATAAATCACATACTGTGTTGTAATTCAAATTTTCCACTAAAATAACCTTATTTATTAAGATGTGCTATGCAGATTTGTGATTATTACAGAGTACTGGTGTCTTAAAAATTATTTTGATTCATGCCACTTTTTACAGACATTGTCTTAGTATGAACAAATGCTAAAAGCATTAGTCTTTTCTATCATTCTGAATCATGACAAATTACATAGCTCACATGGAGCTTAAGTTTTTTTTCTTATTACAGAATATTTGAAGGTTAGATCACATGATCCAGAAGAAGCTATTCGTCATGATGTCATTGTTACTATAATAACAGCAGCCAAAAGAGACCTTGCCTTAGTAAATGATCAGCTGCTTGGATTTGTAAGGGAAAGAACACTGGATAAACGGGTAAAATCTGAGGAATTTTATTCTTCCTTATTTTACTGTGTTTTATTTGTTAAATACAATTGGTATTATTTTCTATAGTAAGAATTATTATCCATAATAACAATTAAAGCTTTTCTGCTTGAAAATCAGATTAATGACAATGCTAAATAGATTTTTATTTCTTGTACATATTAATTACCTTTGAGTACATTGGATTCTAGAGTTTTTCACATCTTAGTTATGGTTTCTATTTTAGCATTTTCCTTTATAAAAGAACAGATAAATTAGGGCTGGGGTTGTGGCTCAGAGATAGAATATTTGCCTAGTATGCGTGAGGTACTGCGTTTGATCCTCAGCACCACATAAAAATAAAATAAAGGTATTTCGTCCACCTACAGCTAAAAAAAAAATGGTTTTTTTGATAAAAGGTAAATTAAAAGTTTTATTCTATTTTTTCTCACATATGATAAGTTTATAAATAGTAACTTATCAATCTGCTTCTCATTTATTACAACCTGATATAACTTAGCTGGGTCTGTCATTGTTTGAATAAAAATACCATCATACTTACTAAGAAAGTGATATTTCCACCTGGGTTTGGTGCTGCACACTTGTAATCCCAGGAATTCAGGAGGCTGAGGAAGGAGAATGCCAAGTTCAAGGGCAGCCTCAGCAGCAACTTAGCAAGATCCTGTCTCAAAAACCTCTGAGATATTTTTTCCATTTGGTCTCGTTAGAAATATGAATTGATGAGGAAAAGTAAATAGCAGTTGCTAAGAAATAGCACTGTCCCCCATAAGTAAGAGACTGTTATGCAAAGCAGGCTGATTAACATCTTTAACAACAATTACCTTGCAGTTTGCTATTTTATTTTATATAATTGATAATCAAATTTCCTGTGGAAAAGTATAGTTTAGCTATAATTTCAGGGTAGAGAAGAAGTTGGTTTTTAGAAGTCTTTATGCTTTTCTTTTTTAAATAATTATAAGAGGCTGGGCAGGGGGCTGGGGTTCTGGCTCAGTGGTAGAGCACTTGTCTGCCATGTGTGAAGCACTGGGTTCAAGTCTCAGCACCACATATAAATAAATAAGTAATAAAGGTCCATCAACAACTAAAAAAAAAACCCATATAATCTTTAAAAAAAAAAAAAAAAAGGCTGGGCAGGATGGCACCTGGCTACAATTGGGAGGCTGGAGAGGGAGGATTGCAAATTCGAGGCCAACCTCAGCAACTTAGTAAGACCCAGTATCTCAAAACAAAAATTAAGAACTGAGGATGTATCTGTGGTACTACACCCCAGGTTCAATTCTCAGTAGAAGGAAAAAAATTAAAAATAAAAGTCATAAGAGGCAGATGTTTTAATGGACATTGGCCAGGCGCCACGGCACTTGCCGGTCATCCCATTGATTTGGGAGATCAAGGCAAGAGGATCACAAATTCAAGGCCAATCTGTGTAAATAAGCAAGATGCAGTATCAAAATTAAAAAACAAAAAGTGTGGGTTGGGGATGTACCTCACTGGTAGAGTGCCTCTGGGTTCAATACCCATTACCAAAAAAACAAAAAAAACCCACTGTTTAGCTTGTTTAACTGTGTTAGTAATTCTAACTTGGAAGATTTCTTTTTGTCTTTAATTTAAATGACTCTACCTTGTTGTTAATTGGCATTGCCCTCTTTTCTTCCCATATGTTATTGCCACTCATGTAATATCTTCCTTCTAGAAAGATTTCACTCCTATTAATGTTTCATAGTTTCAAAAGGAGTTGAATAAATGACTCTTCTTAACTGAAACTACATTATGTGGTCATAATAATACCTATTAGACATTTAAGACCTGAATTTTGGACTAATAAGTTACATAGTAGCCATTTTAACAATTGTTTTCTCCTATATAAAAGGGGGCCAGGAATTAATCTTATATTTCATGGTACACAGTTTTTGGTTTAAGTGATATCAGAAGGCATCCATGTGAGGCATGTTGGTGCATGACTGTAATTTTAGTGACTTGGAGGCTGAGACAGGAGGCTAGCCTAGGCAACATAGTGAGACCCTATCAAAATTTTTAAAAATAAACAAGGCATCTGTTAACCTGTTATAGGAATGAAGTATTATTCCATCCACTAAGTTGGCAAAAAATGAAAAAAATAACAAAAATTTTATAAGGAAGTACTGACTTAAAAAGTATTTAAATATCCCCTCACCATTTTTTTTAAAGAGAAATACATTTTTGGTTATTGTTTTTTCTTAGATCTTGGCATAGTCTTCATGTTAGGTTTTTTGGTGCTGAGATCAAACCCAGGGCCTCACACATACTAGGCAAATGCTGTACCACTGAGCTCCACTACTAGCACTCATGTTAGGTTTTTAACCGTCTCTCTTCTTTCTTCTTTTTCCTGTCCGCCTTCCTCTTAACACCATCCTTTCCTTCTCCAGTAACCCTTTCATACCAGCCTCTAGAAATCCCCGGAGTCTTTTCACTAACTAGGACATGCTATGTATGTAAATCATTTGTCTACAAAGTAAGACAAGATGATGATAAAGAATAAGATGATCACTGAAGTTCTTTCCAACGTTGTAGTCTCGGTATCCTTTTATTAAAATATATATTTTTAGTTGTAGATGGACACGATACCTTTTATTTATTTTTATGTGATGCTGAGGATCAAACTCATTGCCTCACACATGTGACGCAAGTGCTCCACCACTGAGTTACAGCCCCAACCCTAGACTCAGTATTCTTGATACTGAATGAACTTTGTTCTTCTTATTCTGGGTTAACATCAGAAAGCATATAATTAAGAACTAAAATATTTTAAGTTTTTATTTGTAGAATGAAATATTTCCTTTGTCTTTTACATTTAAAATTGGACATATATATTTTTTTCTTTAATTTAGAGAATCAAATGATGTATTTAGTAGGATTTACTGTTGCTTTGCTCTGTATGGAAATAAAAAATTGGTAGATCATTCAGCGGTATCTCCACTAGAAAATTTCTAAAGTAGTTTTGTTTCTAAATAGGAACACATTCAAAATGCTTAGTAAAGCCTGTTGTAAAAGAAATATTATGTTCAAACACACACACACACACACACACTCTCACTCACTCTCTCTTAAGCTGACTGCAACCTAGTAAAGCCATAGCAGTTTTTGCAGGTTAATATAAAATTTTGTTATTTTCCTCATCTAATAAATGTTATACTTTCTAGTGGCGAGTAAGAAAAGAAGCTATGATGGGTCTGGCTCAGCTTTACAAGAAATACTGTCTTCATGGTGAAGCAGGAAAGGAAGCGGCAGAGAAAGTCAGCTGGATAAAGGACAAACTTTTACATATTTATTATCAGAACAGCATTGATGACAAGTGAGTCTACTATGTTGATCGAATGATTGAATGTAAAACTGCTTTTCATTTTTAAATGTCTTTATCTAACTTTAAATACTTTATTTCTAAATTTAGAAATAACTTTCTATGAATTCTTACATACTATGTTTAAATAAGTTTGTAAGGTAGCATAGTAATAGTAAACTAGGCAAAGATTTTGTAGTCAACCAGACCAGAGACAGCTGTTTGCTGTGGCCCTTATGATTTTACTTCTGTGCATATCAGTTTAACATAAAAAGGAGAAATTTTCTTAATGCACTTTTTACAGGATTGTCATGTGGATTAAATAAAATAATAAATGTAAAGCACAATGGTCCTTTCTTTGCCTGCAGTATTGTTTGATAATTCATAATTATTAGTTTTCCTTTTTGCAACACTGTCATTACCAATAGAGGCATTATTACATTCTTTTGATTTTCTCAATGCTACTTCAAATTTTATAATGGATTGGGTTAATGATACTTGGTTTTTGTAAAATACTTTGCAGTGTTTTATTGAATCAGAGTGATTACTTGGGTATCACAGGTAATGTATTTAATTGGTCAATGAAGAGCTCTTTGTTTTCTTATTCCAGTAGTACTGAATAATAGATATAAGTTTTGCAAGAAGGATATTCCAGTATTGATAAAGAATTTAGAATATGGAGAGAAGAAAAATCAATATGCATATTTTCAGGAAGTATTCGAAAGGAGATCCTCTTGTTTTCTCTCTGTGACAACATGGGAAAGGAACTGAACTGTAATCAGAGGAAATTAATGAGTTTCTTGACAATTAGAATCATAGCTTTATATGTAGTGTTAACTAATTTGTTATAGTTTTGGACTGTTGAAGAATAGGTGGTACAGCCTGCCCAGTGTTTAGGAATAACATTTTACTATCCTAGAATAAATGTTTCATAAGGACACATTATAACTTGAAGCCACAAGCAGTAACTGCCTCTAAATTTAAAAATAACTGTAGAACATCTTCCATTGGAAAAAACGATTATATCCTGATGTTTCCCATCGTATATGAATACACTATTGGTTTGGTATCTTTCTTCAAAATGGTAAAAATGACTATTATCACTTTAAAAATAAAATAATTGTGCGTTTTGGGTCTTGTTTCACAGACTATTGGTAGAGAAAATTTTTGCTCAGTATCTTGTGCCCCACAATCTGGAAACAGAAGAGAGAATGAAATGCTTATATTATTTATATGCTAGTTTGGATCCAAATGCTGTAAAGTAAGTTATTTTTCACATGACTTAATTATTTTTGAAAATTTTATAAAATTACTTCATCTTATCTAATTATTGTTGTTGTCATCTTATCTAATTGTTATAATTCAAGAAACTCAGGCAAATATTTATAGAGAAAAATATTATTTAAATTCAGATCAGTCAACAGCAAAGCTATTCCTATATTCATAGTGTTTTTTTTTTGTTGTTGTTGTTGTTGTTGTTTTTTACTTATCAATGGACCTTTACTTAACTAATTTATGTATATATAGTGCTGAGAATTGAACCCAGTGCCTTACACATGCTAGGCGAGTGCTCTACCACTGAGCCATGACCCCAGCCCCCTCACAGTGTATTTGACAACTGGGTCATAATATGTTCTCAGACATTCAACAAAGTCCCCATGTCAGAATACCTGATGGGTATCTAAATTATACTATTCTCCTTTATCCTTTCGTACTAAGTACTAAACTAATAAATGAGTAGGGTTTTTTTTGTTTTGTTTTTGTTTTTTTTAGAGCATATCTTCATCACCTCTACATAAGATGTGCATTTAATTATCTAATGAATATTTTAAGACAGAAAGGAAGCACTATTAATAATTTTGCTTGGAGCTGGGTGTGGTGGTAGTGCACACCTATAGTCCCAGTGACTAGGAGACTGAGGCAGGAGGATCGCCAGCTCAAAGCCAGCCTGGGCAACTTGGGCCCTGTCTCAAATAAAAAATAAAAAGGATGAACTGAGGATGTAGTTCAGTACCCCTGGGTTCAATACCAATACCACCAAAAAAAAAAAAAAAAAAGAAA
>NW_026000108.1:30911884-30961673 GCF_001458135.2 Marmota marmota marmota | reverse complement strand
CCAAAAAAAAAAAAAAAAGTCAATTAAAATGCACACAAAATAATTGAGTCCTGTATTAAGAATTCTGAGACTTTTGATTTAGGATTTCAGCTGTATTTTTATATATATATATTATATATATATATATATGTATTTGTGTAAATAAGCTGTATATAATTGTATAATTACATATATAGGTATAAACTTTAATTTGCATACAGAATGTTGTAACATCCCTTTACTCAGAACCATCATTTTTAACCATATACACGTTTTCTATCTCTATATATACATTTTACACGTTTTCTATCTCTATATATACATTTTCTTCCCAACATTTGAGAATAATTTGCAGATGTGGATCCCTTTAGATATAAATACTTTAGTGTTGACTCATTATAAACAAAGATATTTTCTTATAGAACCTTAACAGTGTCTAATCCACTATATGTGTTCGAATTTTCCTCAGTTGTTCATATAATGTGCAGGTTTGTCTCATCTGGGATTAAATATTACATATGGAATTATTACTCAATCTCTTTTTATGACTGTTTTTTGGAAGAGTTATCATAGACCAATTATTTTGTATAACATAGTCTCCATTTGGATTATTTTGCTGTTTAGTCTCCATTTGGATTATTTTGATGTTTTCTCACTATTAGATTATAATCATCCATTTTTAGCAAAAATTCCTTGAAGGTAATATATATCACATCAGGAGGCATTAGCCATAATTCTTTGACAGCTTTATTAATGCCACTCCTGATAGTAAAATGCTTGCCTAAGGGTTTAAATGTGTGTGTTTTGTGGTACTGGGGATTATACCCAAGGGTGCTCTACCACACTGAGCTACATCCATAGCCCTTTTATTTTTATTTTAAGACAGGGTATCACTAATTTGCCAAGACTGGCATCTCGAGATTGAAGTCTCCTGCAATAATCTCCCAAGTAGCTAGGATTACACGTAACTTGGCCTAAGGTTTGATATCCCTTTGTATTTCTAAATATCTGGCCAGGGCACTCAGAAGGATTTCTTAGAGGTACTCTGGACACCTGGAAGTATAGAGGGCATTTGTAAGAGAGGAAAGTCTGTAATCATGGAGAGAAATGAGTATCGGGGCTGTATATAATTGTATAATTACATATATAGGTATAAACTTTAATTTATATAGCTCATGTGAGGCACTGGGCTTATCCTCAGTACCACATAAAAATAAATAATAAATAAAGCTTTTGTGTCCACCTACAACTAAAAACAATATTTTTAATAAATAAACAAACAAATAAATGGTTGGTATCCCTTCATATAGATTCCTTAGCCTGGCATTCAAAAGACCTTTTTCATCTGCTTCCTATCCATGGTTCGCTACAGCTATTTATGCTCCCCACTACACTCTGTAGTCCAAGCACATAAATGTTCTTCAGTTTTCTTTTTCTTATTTATTTATTTATTTATTTATTTGTTGGTTGTTCAAAACATTACAAAGCTCTTGACATATCATATTTCATACATTTGGTTCAAGTGGGTTATGAACTCCCATTTTTACCCCACATACAGATTGCAGAATCAGATCGGTTACACATCCACGTTTTTACATATTGCCATACTAGTGACTGTTGTATTCTGCTACCTTTCCTATCCTCTACTATCCCCCCTCCCTTCCCCATAAATGTTCTTCAGTTTTCTATGTGTGCCATACACCTAGACACTTTATCACTCCTTCAGCCAGAATACTCTGGCTATCTCTGAGCCTCTTTATTTAACTGCAAAATTCTTCTTTTCTCAGATATTTCTTCTCAGTGGTAGAGAGTTTGCCTAGTATGGATAAAGCCTTAGGTTCCATCCCCAGGACCATAAAAAATAAAATCAAAATAATAAGTTCCTCTTATGAGGAGCTTTCTAGTTACCATTTATATTATATAGTCATAAATCCTAGTAAATAAATATTTGCTTAAAATTTTGTGTAGATGTAGAAAAATAGTGTATATATTCCATGTAACAGAAAATTAAGTTGAATAATTTGTAGTAATGTTAAGTAATATTTTTTTTTATATTTATAACTTTATTTACAGAGCTCTCAATGAAATGTGGAAATGTCAGAACATGCTTCGGAGTCATGTACGCGAACTATTGGATTTGCACAAGCAGCCTACAGTAAGTTCATGATTTGTTTAAATTTATAGGCTATTGTCATGATTAAATGTTATATAGTACTATTCAAAAGTCATATATTTTCTTGTTCCTTCAATGTAAAATCAATATTAAGTATCAATCCTATAATACCAGTGTCAAAATAACAAATTCTACTCAAAGTTTTTTGGAAGGCAGGTAGAAAAAACTTGAATGTTCTTGATGGACTTTTAACTATGTTTTGCTAGAATAATACATTTTATTCTTTTTTAAATATTTGTTTTTGGTTGTAGTTGGACACAATACCTTAATTTTACCTATTTTTATGTGGTACTGAGGATCGAACCCAGGGCCTCATGATGAGCACTCTACTGCTGAGCTACAACCTCAACCCCAACCCCTAGAACAGTATTCTTAACCCTGGGAACTGTAGACAGATTTCTCAAGGATCCAGGGATGTTAGAGGAGGGGCTTGTCAAAACTTTTTTGTAAATAACTAGAAGTAAAAACTTAATTCAACTCTTCCTTGGTGTAGGACAAAAGCAGTTATAGGCACTCATAAATTAATGGACATGGCTATATCAAGAGTTCCAACAAATGTCACTCTTGGGGATCAACTTGGGGGATACCAACTTCTTTTCCAAATTATTCCAATTTAATATAAATTATTAATTAATTCCTTGTGTTGTAATTGTGAAGGAAATACTTTTTGAAGGGGAGGTTATTCTAAGTTTTTAAGAGATGGTGGTTTTGGCTGGACATAGTCGCACACACCTATAATCTCAGTGATTTGGGAGGCTGAGTCAAGAGACGATTGTAAATTTGAAGCCATCTGGGCAACTTAGCAAGACCCTATTTCAAAATAAACAATAAAAGGAACTGAGGATGTAGCTCCATGATAGAGTGATTGCGTAGTATGTGTGAGACTCTGGGTCCAATAGCCTAGCACTGCCAAACAATAGAGCCCAGACTGGCCCCAAACACCCGGGCTCAGATGATCCTCCTTCTTGAGTAGCTGGGAATCCATGTGTATACTATCATGGTTATATATCATGGTTACTTTTTAGATATTTTTGAAGAACTTCCTACTAACATCTTCTTTCCTTCTATTTGTCTTAACAGTTTGTTGCCTCTTAATAGTTATTTGCTGTTAACTTAGTGTGTAGATTGGTAAACCATTTTCAGTGGGTAGATAATGATGAAGTTTTTTAAAACTATGAAGCATGTACAATAATGATTATTATATTTTCTTACAAAAATTAGCATGTGTGACTGGTTGTTCTTTCTTTTCTATTTTAAATTTCAGTCAGAAGCTAACTGTTCTGCCATGTTTGGAAAACTGATGACCATAGCAAGTGAGTATGTTTATTCACCCAGTAAATATATACTATATATCAAAACAGACAATTAGTTCACCCCATAAACTATCAACTTAATGCTAAGAAAAATAGTTCTTAATTTAATTATTTCTAAGAACCAGTTTGTCCAGTATTCCTTTGATGACTCATTAATATTTTTATGACAGTTGCTTTTAGTTTAGTAGTTTTTCTTTCCTAATATTAGTTCCCTCTTAATTTTATAGAGAATTTGCCTGATCCTGGGAAAGCACAAGATTTTGTGAAGAAATTTAACCAGGTTCTTGGTGATGATGAGAAACTACGGTCTCAATTGGAGTTATTAATCAGCCCAACCTGTTCATGCAAACAAGCAGACGTTTGTGTGGTTAGTAAATTATACTTTTACATTTGTTCTCCCAGCTTACTTGTAGAAGTCTGTATTTCATTAAAGCCTTTTGACGTTTAATGTTTTGTGTGAATTTAACAGTAGTGTGAGCCCTGAATTATTGAGAAGTATTTCTGTGGTCAACTTAGTTCTCGTTATTTACCACTCATTCTCTAGCTACATTCCAGGAAAAAATTAGTGATCTAAGCCAGAGAGGTTTGTCCTAGGAATTGAGTAAGATAAAGTATTTTGTATTTAGTAGATATTCATTGAATAAATGATAAGAATGACCTAAATGCTTTGTGTGCATGCATTTTCTTCTCCTGTGTGTTAGCATGGAAATAACCCCTGTAATAAATCAGCAATATCAATGTTGTCATATATGTGATTTCATTTATAGATAAGATAAATTCCTATGTAGACTTTTGTCCTCATTCTATTCTTGGACTCCTTATTTTATAGAAAACCAGCATCATTGAAAATATCAGGAAAGAAACCTTCATCCGTTCATTTACTCAGCATTTTATGAGACAGAGTCCTAGTTTGAATTTCAGCTATACCATTTACTACCAATATGACCTTTAGTAAGTTATTCAATATTTTTGAGCCTCATTTTCCTCATCTATCTATATATATACATATATAGGGTCCTGGATTTAAATAAGTGGTAGTTCTTATGATATTACACATATATGACAAACACTATGCTTGTGACCAGACTTAAAAAGATGAATAAGACAAAGGTAATTATTTAGTTATTTATGTCTGTGTTCTAAAAAGGATTAGATTTGATATAATTATTTAAATATGTGATAAAGGATAAGGATTATAATAGATACATATACAAAGTGGTCTGGGAGCATAGAACAGAATATTTTATAATAAAATATCTTTTATTCAGTCAGAGATTTAAACAGATCAGTGTTTAGGAGGACATTGAAGGAGCCAGTTTAGGGAAATGTGCTCTTCTGTTGTGCCTAGTAATGCGGATGTCCAAGTGTCCAGACTACTTAAACCTTTGCACTTCTGAGATAGATGATTTGGAAACAACTATTAGAGGTTTCATTTACCCCTTTGGCATCTTGAATTCCAGTTTCAGAGCATTGTGTCCTGGGGAGGAGGGGAGAATCTGAGTAATTGAATCATTGAGCAAAAACAGCTTGAAGATACCTCAGAGATATTTGGTTTGATCACTCGATTTTTCAAAGAAAAACATTGAATTTAAAGAAAAGAAAATTTGGCTGGGTGCGGTGGTGCACGCTTATAATCCCAAAGGCTCGGGAGGCTGAGGCAGGAGATCAAGAGTTCAAAGCCAGCCTCAGCAAAAAGCAAGGCATGAAGTAACTAAGTGAGACCCTGTCTCTAAATAAAATACAAAAAAGGACTGGGGATGTGGCTCAGTGGTCAAGTGTCCCTGAGTTAAATCCCTGGTACCAAAAAAAAAAAGGAAATTTAAGACCACAAGCACCAAGAGTTTCCAAATTAAAAACTGTATGCAGGGCTGGGGATGTGGCTCAAGCGGTAGCGCACTCGCCTGGCATGCGTGCAGCCCGGGTTCGATCCTCAGCACCACATACAAACAAAGATATTGTGTCTGCCGAGAACTAAAAAATAAATAAATATTAAAAAATTAAAAAAAAATGTATGCAAAGCATACATAAACCACAATACCTGAGGATGAATGTAAACAATGAGTAACTGTACAGTGCAGCCAATAAGTGCTCCTGATTTTAGGAATTAGGAAGATGAAGATGGAGATGAAGATAAAGTATAGTAATGATTCCTTCTTTTCTAGGTATTATATTAGCATTGTGTAACTTGAGTGTATTCGTTAATTTATCTATTTGCTTTCATTTGAAAAGAACACCTTTTAAAAACTCAAGAAAACAACCATTGTTAGAAAAAGTTCTTGCCATTTTCCAGAATATCTTATCATTTTCTCCTTTCTCTCATGGGTACTGTGTATTAGTTACATATTTTCTCTGACGTCCTTGAATCATTTCATTCTGACATAGAAGAATGGAATAAAGGAAAAAATTAAGTATAAAATTTGTTTTCTGTCATTCTGTATAGCTTTGTTTCCATCTTTTAAGAGTTTTTCCAAAAAATAATCATGTTTTATGTCACAGAGATGAATAATACTCAGTAACAGTAGGAATAGATATCTAATAATTTCCTCCCCTTTGTCTTAGTAACATACTTGAAAAAGTTTTAGAGAATACTTTGTAAGGACTATCAGCAGAGACATACTATGGATTAAAACTTATGTGCATGTATGTGGAGAGTATAAGAGGGTATGCAGTGAATGGCATTACATTTCTTTTGGGTTTTGTGTTTCCACACTTTGGTTTTACAGAAGGATAACATATTTGCTACCACTTCAACTGTGCTTGCTATTTGATACTTCATGGCCTTACTATAATGGCAGATCCCAAATTTTAAGATTTTTTAGGAAGCTTATTTAACATATAATGAGACAGTCCTAAATTTGAATTTCACCTATAGCACTTACTACTAGTGTGAACATTAATAAGTCACTCAGCGGGGGCTGGGATTGTGGCTCAGTGGTAGAGCACTCGCCTAGCATGTGTGAGGCCCTTGGTTCAATCCTTAGCACCACAAAAAGATAAATAAAGATATTGTGTCCATCTACAACCAAAAAATATTTTTTAAAAAAAGTCATTCAGAGGCTGGGGATGTGGCTCAAGTGGTAGCGCACTCGCCTAGCATGCGTGAGGCACTGGGTTCGATTCTCGGCACCACATAAAAATAAAATAAAGATATTGTGTCCACCTAACACTAAAAAATAACCTTTTTTTTTGAAAAGTCAGCATTTCAGAGCCTCATTTTCTTCATCTATAAATATTACCAACTTCTTGGGATTTTAAAAAGAATAATGTAAAAATGAAATTTTATATATGGCCTAATACAAGGCCCCCTTCACTGCCTATAGATTTAAAGTTCTTATGGTATTACACATAGATGACAAGCAGTAGGGACCCATAAAACAGGTATGAAATGGGATCATGAATCTATCTTTTAACAAAGTCTCAATGTCATTCTGTTGTGTGGTTTTTGAACCACATTTAAGAAACCCCTTCCCTACAGAGTTATCTAGATATACATTATATCTTCAGAAATCCAAATATTCTTTGTCCCTTTCTCCCTGGATCAAGCTTACATTTTGTTTATGATTTGTTTGGATATCAGACCCAGGGCCTTGCACCTGCTATCTAAGCACTTTACCATTGCACCACACCCCCAGACCCAAGCTTACACTGTAATCACTGCATGGTTTAGTAATTTGTATCATACATGACCTATCATCCAGCTTATACTTTAGGTAACAGACACAGATGAGTTGATTTCAATAGCAAATACAATATGGTAAGTGTTCTGATAGAATCATGTGCTTTGATAACACGAAAGAGCATCACTCATCTCAGGAATGTGTGGAATTAGGGAATGGCTTGTTCTATAAGTGACTCCTGAATTGATTTTTAAAGGATAAGTTGGAGTTAGACCACTGTGTCAGCATTTCTGGCTTGGGTGACTGGCTATCAAAGCAGATGCTATAGGAATAGAAGATAACCATGTGTGGTATTTGAGCAGTTGTGCTTACAAGTCCGAGATTCAGGCCAGGTCAATATTTATTAGCACAGTTATATCTCCTGGAGGAGGTAGGAAAAAATATGAAGGAAAGGGGAGAGAGATGCTGACTTATATTTTAGTAACACTCATAGGATGCTTTAATTTTTTATTTAATGACAATGATGCAGATCCACTTTTACATGGAAGTTAAAGCTTTGGAAATTGTTTCTTATGATAAATTATTATATTCTTACCTAACTTACTGATTCTAACTGCAAAAAATACTTTATACTTGATAATATTAAATCTTTTTAGGAATTATTTTGATTGGCTATGAAAACACAAAAGGGATATAGGAGGGATTACTGTGCATAAGAAAGAATACTTCTAAGAAGCTAATACTTTTTTATTGTCAAAATAAGAAAAAAATGTACAAAAAGGAAAGGTAGATGGATACATCATTTTAATAACTCTTATTTTTATAATAATAGGGTTTATAAATTATAACCTTATTGATTATAGGTTATTTCTTCAATATTCCTTAAGAATATTAAGCACCTTTTGTAAATAATAAGCATTAGTAGTATTAATGTGCACTGGCAGTGTAATAGCCTCTTTGAAATTAAAAGCTCCAATTGCTTTTACTTGTGAACTTCCTCATGCTGAGAATGGAAACTGAGAAGCAACTGGCCCTGGTAGGCACCAAGGTAACAGAAACTGTGACATATTGCTGAATAGCACAGCCTAGCTAAATCCACATGTGTATATTTTCTATCTTTTGTCCCATATTCCCTCTCCTCTCATAAAACCATCCTTGAGCCCCTCAGAGATGGAGATTTGAGACAGAAAGGTCTCAATCTTCCTCAGTCCCAGCTTTTGGGTAAACCTGTTTTCTATCACCAGCCTTTGTATCCTGAGCTTTAGTAAAGTGACAAAGCAGTAGGACTTTTGTTCCTGGTAAACTGTAGCACAGATGTGATAAAAAATTTCTTAAAAAATTGTCAGAGATTCAGAAAAAAACAATTGTTTTTTAAAAACTCATTCTGCCAACAGATTCCTAACAGGATTGCATATGGTTACTTTTGGTTAAAGCTTTCTCAACTACTATTCGATTAGAAAAATTTCTTGTTGGTCTTATGTGTTTTTGTTTATTAGAGGTATATATAGGCTTCTAAATTTTTTTCTTAAAAGTGTAAGGAAAAAAGATAAACTTTATTGCTGCCACAAACTAACTTGATTTGTTGTTTAACCCCAATATCACATAGATTATCACATTTATATTCTAAAACAACTGCTGTGTTTATTTACCTAAGTATTACCTACATAAATTATTGTTATGACCAGTCACCTAAATGTAAAACCATTAAAAAGGAATATAAAAATGTAAGTGTTATCTCTTTGTGAGCTGTGTGGAATGGCATGTCTATAACCTTACCCACCCATGCAGGCTGAGTCAGGAAAATTGTGAATTCGCACCAAACCAGGCAACATAACCAAACCCTGAAATGGGAAAAAGGAAAAAAAAACAAAACTGTCTAGTATTATTGCTTATATACATTGGTTTATTTTATGTAGCTCTATTACTGTATTCAAATGTGTGACCCTTTTCTCCTTGACACTTATTTCTTTGTTCTGTGCATAGTAACTATTATGACTAATTAGTTATTAGTCATAACTAAACTATATGTTTTATTTTTCCATTTTTTAGTAAGCTATTTCAAAGCATTGATAGTATAGTCTGCCTAGCAATTTTCCGCTAGTCACATTTGTTGTTAGGCAGTCTCCGAAATATTAAAGCAACTAAATTTTACACTAGAAGGATTTGGGGATACCTCACCAAATAACACTAATTTTAAAAGATTATAAAGTATTAAATCTCAGATTTTAAATGGGACTTAGCACAATGTAACAACTAAGCATGAATAAAATATTTTATTTTCTCAAATGCTCACATTTTCCCTTTTTAATTGCAGCATGCTAAAATAAATTGGGCAAATTCTAATGATTTTTAGTGATTTTCTTCAGAATCTTAATTCTTGGGACTTACACTCAAATAACTGATCTGGCTGGTGTTCAAATTAATGTAATTTGTATAAATATGTCAATTTATGTCATTAAAATTAAAGTCTACAATAGAAATTTTTTCTTAATCTTGTCCTCCAATATAAAGATATCACTAAAAATATCATTTTTATGCAAAAAGTTTATAAATAGAGCAATTACTATTTATTACTGCTTTATAGTTCTAAAAACACCTGAATGTACAGTATTTAGCTCAGCTTGTTTGTGTGTGCCTATAATCCTAGCCACTGGGGAGACTGAGGCAGGAGGATTATGAGTTCAAGTTCAAGGCCATCATTGACAACATAGCAAAAACCCATCTCAAAAAAAAAAAAAAGGTGTTATCCTGTCAGCTAAAATACATATTTACTTATCAGAATTATTTGATTAGGGGCTGGGGTTGTAACTCAGTGGTAGAGCACTTGCCGATCACATGTAAGGCACTAAGTTTGATCCATAAAAAATAAATAAAAGGTATCATCCATTTACAACTAAAATTTAAACAAAAATAAATTTTAAAGAATTATTTGATCAGAAGCCTTGTTGTTAACATTCATTTATTTCTCCAGTGCCCAGTACATTATAAATTTTGTCTTGTCTTTGAGAGAGTCAGTCTCTATAATTAAGTCCATCTTCTTTAGAAACTTCCAACAAGAATATCTTTCTTTGTAGTCACTATTTGATGTAATGTCACCATCTTTAAGCTTAAATTGAGTTAATTTTATACTTGGTTACATCACATAGCTTGCAGTAATTCTGTGTTCCAGTTATAACAAATTAAAATTGTAGAGCTGGGGTTATAGCTCAGTGGTAGAGCACTTGCCTAGTACGTTTGAGTCACTGGGTTCAATTCTCAGCACTACATATAAATAAAGTCCACTGACAATTAAAAAATATTTTTTAAAAAATTGTAGAGGAGTGCATTATTCTCATTCCTCAACTGTGTACTTCCTAATCTAAATAACTTTACAAAATATTTATTCACTTGTGAACATACTCCCAATCATACCTTTCTTACCATGTTTTTGTTTTTTGTTTTTTTTTAACTAGATCTCCCTATGTTGTCCAGGTGGGCCTCAAATGATTCAGCTCAAGGAATGCTCCTGCCTCAGACTCCCAAGTAACTGGGACTATAGGCATGTACCACTGTGAGCAGTTGAATATCCCCCTTTTTAAAAGGAAGAAATTAACTTAAAGAAAACAAAGTATTCCATCAAATTATGAAATAATAAAAACCAATTAAACATACCAATGAAGATCTCAAAATTCAAGAGGCTAATGCAGGAAGATCTCAAGTTTGAGGCCAGTCTCAGCAACTTAGTGAGATCCTGACTAAAAATATCAAGGGCTGGGAATGTTAGCTCAGTGCTAGAACCCCCTTGGTTCAGTCCCCAGTAACCCCCACAAAAAAAAAAAAAAAAAAAAAAAAAAGTTGTGTACTAAATTTCTTAGTCTAAAACAAAAAATTTTTTCACTCCTACTAGTTTTGGATTAAAAAAAAATTTTTTATACTTAGTCATTTTTATTTTCAAACACATCAAAGTGAGTCATACTTATGTTAAAACTCTTTCCTTTCTTTAGAGAGAAATAGCTCGGAAACTTGCAAATCCTAAGCAGCCAACAAATCCTTTTCTAGAGATGGTCAAATTTCTTTTGGAAAGAATTGCACCTGTGCACATTGATTCAGAAGCCATAAGGTAAGCTAGAAAACATGCAATAAAAATAGATTATAATCCTAAACTACAGTGTTCTAAGTTTAAATTCTGGGCCCCTACAGAGACTTAAAAAAAATGTTCCTTTTTTACTTTGTTTTAATGGTAGGGGCATAAAACATTTAGGTTGTAGAAAGGCCTACTCATTTAATTATCTTTGACTTTATTTATAAGAATTCTTGGGACTGGGGTTGTGGCTCTGGTAGAGTACTCGCCTAGCATGTGTGAGGCACTGGGTTCGATCCTCAGCACCACATAAAAATGAAATAAAGATATTGTATGTCCACCTACAACTAAAAAATATATTAAAAAAGAATTCTTGTGTTTATTTTTAGTCTATGTACTCATATGTACTCATTAAAGAAAACCAAGAACACAAGAAAATTTTTGATTTGTATGGCTATCAACCAATTTCTGAGTTTTCTTAAACATTTTATTGGCGACACAATGCTCTATGTAGTGTATAATTTATTATTGTTCACTTGATATGTGAGAACAATATGGCATATTAAAAGAGGACAGAGTTGACATTAAACACATTTGGTTTCAAAATACAAGTCCAAGGCCAGAAATGTAGCTCAGTGGTAGTGTGCTTGCCTAGTTTGTATGATGTCCTGGGTTCTATCCCTGGCACTGTAAAAATACAAAAACATAAGTGAACTTTGTGACTCTGGGAAAAGTCCTCTAATTAGCAGAGTTTTCACTAATAATATGCATATAAAATCTTGTTGGATGATTATAAGAAATAAAGATAAAAGAAAACAGCCTGTATTCTTTGATGATTGCCATTCTGACAGGAGTGAAATGAAAACTTAGAGTAGTTTTGATTTGCATTTCTTTAGTTACAAGAGGTGTTGAACAATTTTTTATATATTAGTTGATCAGTTGTATTTCTTCTGTGAATTGTCTGTTCTATTCGTTAACCCAATCTGTAGGCTCTCTCCTCAGGTTATTAATTGTTTCCTTTGCTGAGAAGAAGCTTTTAAATTTGAGTCCATCCCATTTATTGATTCTTGATTTTACTTCTTGCACTTTAGGAGTCTTGTTTAAGGAAGTCAGATCCTAGGCCGACATGGTAAAGATTTGAGCCTATTTTTTTTTTCCATTAGGCACAGGGTCTCTGTTCTAGTGCCTAAGTCTTTGATCCACTTTGAATTGATTTTTGTGCAGGGTGAGAAATAGAGGTTTAATTTCATTTTGTTACATATGGATTTCCAATTTTCGCAGCACCATTTTTTGAATAGGCTATCTTTTCTCCAGTGAATGTTTTTGGTGTCTTTGTCTAGTAAGAGATAACTTTATTTTTGTGGGTTTGTCTCTGTTTTCTATTCTGTACCATTGGTCTGTGTGTCTGTTTCAGTGCCAATACCATGCTGTTTTTGTTACTATGGCTCTGTAGTATAATTTAAAGTCTGGTATTGTGATGCTTCCTGCTTCACTCATTTTGCTAAGGATTGCTTTGGCTATTCTGGATCTCTTATTTTTCCAAATGAATTTAATGATTGCTTTTTCTTTTTCTATGAAGAATGACATTGAGATTTTAATAGGAATTGTGTTAAATCTGTATAATGCTTTTGGTAATATGGACATTTTGGCAATACCAATTCTGCCTATCCAGGAGTGTGGAAGATCTTTCATTTTCTGAGATTTTCTTCCATTTATTTCTATAGGTTCTGTACTTTTCATTGTAGTAGTCTTTACCTCTTTTGTTAGATTGATTCCCAGGTTTTTGTTTGTTGTTTGTTGTTTTTGTTTTTGAGGCTATTGTGAATGAAATCGTTTTCCTAATTTCTCTTTTGTCTAATTGTTCTGGCTAGAGTTTCAAGGAAGATGTTGAATAGAAGTGGTAAAAGAAGATGTCCTTGTCTTGACCAGTTTTTAGTGGGAATGCTTTCAATTTTTCTCTATTTAGAATGATGCTAACCCTAGGGTTAGCATAGATAGTTTTTACAATGTTGAGGTATGTTCCTACTATCCCTAGTTTTTCCAGTGTTTTGAACATGAAGGTGTACTGTATTTTGTCATATGCTTTTTCTGCATTTATTGAGATGATCATATGATTCTGTTTTTAAGTCTATTATTATGATGAATTACGCTTATTGATGTCCATATGTTGAACCAACCCTGCATCCCTGGGATGAATCCCACTTGATTGTGGTGTACTATCTTTTTAATATGTTTTTGTATGCAATTTGCCAGAATTTTACTGAGAATTTTTGCATCTATTGTTCATCAGGGATATTGTTCTGAAGTTTTCTTTCCTTCATGTGTCTGTCTGGTTTTGGTATTAGGGTGATATTAGCCTTATAGAATGAGTTTGGATGGATTCCTTCCTTTTCTATTTCATGGAATACTTTGAGAAGTATTGGTATTAATTCTTCTTTGAAAGTCTTGTAGAACTTTGCTGAGAATTCATCTGGTTTTTTTCTTGGTTGGTAGGCTTTTGAAGTGATGGGAGGGGCTGGGGGAGGGGATATGGGGATAGGAAAGATAGTAGAATGAAACAGACATTATTACAGTATGTATATATGTGACTACATGACCAATATGATTCTGCAGTATGTGCATTCAGAAAAATGAGAAATTATATCCCATCTATGTACGGTATGTCAAAGTGCATAAATGCATTCTACTGTCAGATATGACTAATTAAAACAAGTAAAAAATTTAAAAAAAAAAGAGAACAGTCTGGTATCATAACACTGACAGCTATTTTTTCTTTATTAAGTATTCCCATCATTTTGACGTTTTAGTTTATTCTGATAATTCTTTTTGGAAATGTCTATGTGAATGCCTCTTTATTTTATTTTATTTTTTTCCACTAATCATTTTTTTCAATAGACAAGATATGTGTCTCCTTTCGATATTGGGGTACTATGTAGCACTTGTTGGTTCTTTTTCCATACTTTCAGAATTTGGATACCTCATTCTAGTGCCTGAGCAATTAGTTATTTCATCTATGTGAATCCCTGCTGTGGTTGTATTGAAATGCTGGTTATCTTAGTTTGCTAGTACTGTCATAACAAAATACCACAGACTTGATAGGGTAAACAATAAAAATTTATTTTATCACAATTCTGGAGGCTAGAAGTCAAGATACCAGCAAGATTGATTGCCTCTTAAACCTTTCTCCTTGGTTTGCAGATGGACACCATCTTACTGTGTCCTCACATGGTCTTTTCTCTCTACACCTATCTCATCTTGTCCGAATCTTCTTATTTTATGAAAATAATGGTTGTATCAGATTATGGGCCATCTCTATGACTTCACTTTTCCACAAGTAACTCTTGAAAGTCTTATCTCCAAATATAGTCACATTATAAGATCCTGGGGGTTGGAATCCACACTGAATTTGGGGATACACAATTCAGCCCATAACAGTGATGTTTGCATACTTCTTTTTAAGATTTCCTTAGCCTCTAATTTCCTCCTTTGCAAAAAAGAAAACTGAGAAATTAAAAATTTGAAACAGTAAGTGCTTTGTCCACAGCTCCTTTTATCAAAAACCATAACTTAAACCTAGGCATATTATTTTCCATGTCAGTGTTCTTTACTCTGTAGAATTTGGGTATTTTGTATATATGTATTGGGGATTGAACCCAGGGCCTCACAGATACTAAGTGTGCATTCTACCACTAAGCTACACCCCCAGCCCTGTACTATTTGATTTTAAGGGGATAGATCAAAGAGATGGTAGAGGAAAAATAACACTCTTCCCTACCTGTATTAATTTTGGAATAGAAGTGTAATGGCATCGGAAAACCAAGACCTCCACTAGCCTCATAGGGTTTCATTACTTCATTAAATTATAATAAGCTATTGTTTGATATCAACTGTCAAAAGATCAAAAACTCACTTTTTTTTCCCCCATTAGCATCATGAGTTGTCTGATCTCAGAAAGCAATTTATAGTTAGGTTTTTATACAGATTAATCTATAAGAATGCCAATGTATTAATTTTAGTGGGAAATATATATCATTTATTCCTTCCATGTAGCCAGATCTTCATGGGATATTAAATTACAGAGGGTTTATTTATTCACTTACTATACACTTGTTGCAACAATTTGTAAAGTGCATTGGGTAACTGGGGAAGAATAATTTCATAACGTATATTGTGTGGGGTTGGTTTGTTGTTAGAGAAGGCTCCAGAAGTAGCATATTTGATGAGTGGTAAAAGAAATTAGGAACTACTAATGAAGATTGCAGGGAAAATATAGTCCCAATCACTAACCTTGTGTTGAAGGCTAGGTTATTTAAGGCACTGTGAACTTCAATTCAGGACTGAATCCTGAGGAGTAATAAGAAGGGGCTTGCCAATGATAGGAAATTCATTAAATTTTAAAAAAATTAATTTTGAGGAGGCTTGCTCATCACAAGAGTGATATCATCGGGTTGGAGCTGTAGCTCAGCGGCAGAGCACTTGCCAAGCATGTGTGAGACATAAAAACAAACAGTAGTAGTTTAGTAGTAGTCCATCTACTACTACAAAAAAAAAAAAATGATATCATTGAAGCCAAAAAGAGACTAAAAAGTAGTGGGGTCAGAGGGTACTGAACCCAGAAGTAAAATAAGTTAAATACTGAAAAGTGTCCATCAGATTAGGAAAAGAAAAAAAGTCACAATGACCAAAATAGTTTCTGTGGGGTAGCAAAGGCAAATTCAGAGCACCTTGGATATGAAAGGTGCAGGATATGCTTCCCAACATCTATATCACAGTACATAGAACAGATATAATATTTGAAAAGAGAACATTGCTCAAACCTACTATTAACTGATCTTGCTCAACAAGAGCCCCTTGGCTGCCTCAAGGTTTGAGAAAATCAAAGAGCTAAATTCTACAATTCTAAACTGATTTAGGAGTAATGTAGATAGCTATTAAAAGTAAAGGAGGGCCGGGGTTGTAGCTCAGTGGGGTAGAGCACTTGCCTACCAAGCGTGAGGCCCTGGGTTCAATCCCCAGCACCACATAGAAATAAACAAGTAAAATAAAGGTATTGTGTCCATCTACAACTAAAAACAAAATTCAAAAAAAAAAAGTAAAGGAGACCCAGGCACATTGGCGCTCTCTTGTAATCCCAAGAAGCCTGGGGGGCTGAGGCAGGAGGATCAGGAGATCAAAGCCAATCTTAGCAACTTAGCAAGGTACTAAGCAACTCAGTGAGAACACTGTCTCTAAATAAAATACAAAATAGGGCCGGGGATGTGGCTCAGTTTGTATGGAGATTGTCTTCGAAGATGGAGAAAGTAGTCCCAAGGCAAGGTATACAAATAGACCCATTCCCTAAATAAAATACAAAAAAGAACTAAGGAACTGGCTCAATGAGTAAGTGCCCCTGAGTTCAATCCCTGTATTTAAAAAAAAAAGAAAAAAAGTAAAGGAGAAAGGTAATGACAAGGGAGTAAACTTGAAGAAGAGTCTTTTGCTGTGCTTGATAATGAAAGAATTTTGAATATTTAAATTCATTTGAAAAATGCTAACAGAAGAGAGGTTGAAGAGGGGGAAGGGAGAACATAATTATGATGGAGTAGCATTCCCTAAGTAACATCCTCTATGACATGAGAAAATCACAGACTCAAACTAGAGGAATGTTTTAGTCAGCTTTTTCATCACTGTGACCAAAAGACCTGACAAGAAAATTTTAGAGGAGGAAAAGTTTTATGTTTTCAGAGGTCTCAATCACTTACATCAGGCTCTGGGCCTGATGTAAGGCAGAATGTCATGACAAAGGGTCTGAGAGGAAAACAGCTTAGGACATGACAATTAGGAAGCAGAGAGAGTTCCACTCATCAGGGACAAAATATAAATTAAAGGCATGCCCCTATCTTCTCCAGTCACACCTTACCTACCGATATTTGCTGCATAGTTAATTTGTATCAATGGATCAATCCACTGATTTAGGTTATAGCTCTTAAAAAGTAGTATTCAAACATTACTGTTATGGGCTGAATTGTGTATCCCCAAATTCATGTGGATTCCAACCTCCAGGATCTTATAATGTGACTATATTTGGAGATAAGACTTTCAAGAGTTACTTGTGGAAAAGTGAAGTCATAGAGATGGCCCATAATCTGATACAACCATTATTTTCATAAAATAAGAAGATTCGGACAAGATGAGATAGGTGTAGAGAGAAAAGACCATGTGAGGACACAGTAAGATGGTGTCCATCTGCAAACCAAGGAGAAAGGTTTAAGAGGCAATCAATCTTGCTGGTATCTTGACTTCTAGCATCCAGAATTGTGATAAAATAATCACATCATTCACCTCTGGGTATTCTTGCATTTTTTCACACATGAGCTCTTGGGAGACACCAAATATCCATGGTATATCCATACCATAGCAGAGAAGTTAGAAGATAAGATATGGAAAATTTGAAGAAAGCCTCCATTATTTTCCATTCTGTAAAAAGTAAGTTATTTGCTCAATAGAAGGATTTAGACCTGAGTTAGAACAGTAAAGGTTTGTTAACAGTTCTTGGAGAGCATAGGAGACTTCTCAGTTTTGAAGAAGCAGTTGGATTGGCGATAGTTTTCTGCTTTATGATATCCCTATGAAGTACACTGCATGTGTATTTACCTAACTTATAAAGGAGAAAAAAATGCTTTCATAAAAGGAAGGACTACAATCCTCATTTCAAGAATCGAACCTTTACATTTTACCTCCTTGACTCATAGAAGAAGTAGAAGTGGTTGATGCCTGTCTTGCTTACACTGTTACTTCCAAAAGAGACCATAGAGTTGGCATATGATAGGTACTCAGTAAATTCTTATTAAATAAATATATGCATGAATCCCATCTCCTGTAGTCATATACATGTATAAAATTTTACAATCATACTTTTAATCTTAAATACATGCATGGTTCAATGGGGTTTTCTTCTGAAGTTTGGGGGGCTGGTGTTAGTTCAGATATTTCTGGGATTTCTTTTTTTAAGTTGTTGATAGACCATTATTTATTTATATGTGGTGCTGAGAATCAAACCAAAGTGACTCACATATGCCAGGCAAGTTCACTACCACTGAGCCATAGCCCTAGCCCTATTTCTGGGTTTTTGCTTAGTGTTTTTTAAGGTTTTTTATTATTGTTGTTTCTTTTTTTTTTTTTAATTTTTCTTCAGTATTGGGGTTTGAGCCCAGAGGCACTTTAACACAGAGCTATATCCCTAGTCCTTTTTCATTTTTATTTTGAGACAGGGTCTCACTAATTTGCCAAGGCTAATCTCAAACTTGTGATACTCCTGCCTCAGCCTTCCAGGTTGAACGGAATCTAGGCATGTACCACCACATGTGGCCCAGAATATTTTTCTCATGTTAGAAAAGTCAGGACATAAACTGAGAGAAAATATTTGTAAGGTATGTATTTGATAAAGGATTATTACTCAGAATGTGTGGGTATAATGTTTACAATACAGACATACATACCTATCCAATTTGCTTTCTTCAAAAACTGTTTCAGCTGAAGATGTTGATGAATTTTTAAATTATTCTTCTAACTAAAGAGGAAGTTATAGTGCTAAAATTAGTTTAAATTTCAACATCTGCATCCTATATGTATTTTGTACTTGAAAAAGAAAATTATTATTACCTTTTTTTTTAAATGCATTTTCCATTTTGTGGCTATTATGAATTTCCTATATCATGAGGATTGCTTTAAATCCAGAAGTTCAAAGCCAACCTAGGCAAAATAGGAAGACCCCTTCCCACATTTTATTTATTTATTTATTTTTTTTTTTTTTTTGGTACCAGGGATTGAATTTAGGGTTACTCAACCATTGAGCCACATTACCAATCCTATTTTGTATTTTAGTTAGAGACAGGGTCTCTAAATTACTTAGTGCCTTCTGTTGCTGAGGCTGGCTTTAACCCATCTTTTTTTGTGGTTGAACCCAGAGCCTCGTACATGCTAAGTTAGTATTCTACTACTGAGCTATGTCCACAGCCCAAAGGGTTCTTTTGTGTGGGGGGGAGGGGTGCAAGGTTTGCTGGGGATTGAACCCAGAGCTTCATATGTTCTAGGCAAGCACTGTACCACTGAGCCACACCCCCAGCCCAAGACTTTATCTTAAAACAAACAAAAAATTAATAATTTGAAATGTCTATAACAAAGGAATATAATTTAACCCAGATATTTTCATATTTGCTGTAAGAATTTAATGATTTAATAATAAAATAATACTTTCTTCAGATTACTGATGAGAAAATAGTCTCAAAATCAAAAATCAAATTTGTTTTTTTTGTTGTTGTTGTTTGTTTGTTTGTTTTGGTTTTGGTTTTGGTTTTTGTGGTCCTGGGGATCAAACCCATGTTCCTCACAGGCCAGGCAAGCATTCTACCACTGCACTATACCCCTGGTCCCACTTTTTTAAACTTAAAATGGTAACATATTGTTACATTGTCTGATTTTTATCCTATTTGTGGTGGTAGGTATGTTTGAAAAACAAAAAAAAATTCTATAGTTTTGACAATTAAATAGATGCTAATTAATGAATGTATTTATGAATATAGCATGATGCATTTTTTAGCATGTCATGTCATTTTAGTTTTTATTTTTCAGTAAACTCATCTGTCAAGTAGAAAATAAAGTTTAATGTTTTATCCTCCAAAGAAACTTCTTTGAATCTGATCATTTTAGGCTGTATGTTTCTGACCCAGAACAATTATGATAGTTAGTAAGCTAGTATTGTTGCTAATTTACATCTTCTTCTTTTAATAGTGCACTGGTAAAATTGATGAATAAATCAATAGAGGGAACAGCCGATGATGAAGAGGAGGGTGTAAGTCCAGATACAGCTATTCGTTCAGGACTTGAACTTCTTAAGGTATTTTATATTCATTTGTTTCTATAGAGTATTTTATATTTATTTGAGGACTTGAACTTCTTAAAGTATTTTATATTCATTTGCTTCTATAACTTGCATTCTCTTTAGGATATGCAAGATTCAGGTTTGTTTCATTGGAAATTATTCAAAATATTAAAAATTTGTAATAGAAATCAGATGTTATAAAAATAACTTTTACATCATAATAATTACATTAAAAGGTATTTGTTTATTTTGCTCTTTCATTCATCATTTGCATGCCTGCTATACTCATGATGGTATATGTTTTATAATCTCATCTTTCCAGAGAACCTGCATTTGAGACATTTGGCTGCCCATAGGAACTGTTACATGATAGCATCTGATTAAGGAATTTTTAATAATTTATAATCATGATAGATGGCAAGGAATTTAATAAATTGAGTAGTTAATAAGAACCAGGCAACAAGATTTTGTAGTCACGATATGACAAAAGAAAAGGGTTATTTGGGGAAGTAATGGGAAGCAAGTTTTGGTTTCAGATTATGGAATGCCACTGGCATGAAAGGAAAGGTACTGGAAGGGGCTTTCAACCTGTCCTTGAATCTGGCAAGCAGTTGATAAAGCTATGATTGGATTCAGTAAAGAGGGAAAGAAATTGAAACCACTGCAGTATAAACCAAGGGAAAAAAGACCAACTAGTGCAATGGGGCTTAGAAAAGTGAGTGATAAGATCATACTGAGATGCTCATAAATATTTCATTTGAAAGAATTAGTACATTGTTTCATGAATAAGATTTTAATAATTGGGTTATACTTTTTTTACTGAGTTCAAATTTAATTCCCCATGTTTCAATAAATAAGTAAAACTGCATTAGTAAATAATACCACTTCAAACTGCAATGAGACAATTTTTATACTTCATGACACGTTTGATAATTTTTTTTTTTTAATATTTATTTTTTAGGGGCTGGGGTTGTGGCTCAGCAGTAGAGTGCTCGCCTAGCACGTGTGAGGCCCTGGGTTCGATCCTCAGCACCACATAAAAAATAAATAAATAAAATAAAGATATTTTAAAAATATTTATTTTTTAAGTGTAGATGGACACAACACAGTGCCTTTATTTTTTTTATGTGATGCTGAGGTTCGAACCCGGGTCCCGCCTGTGCTAGGCGAGCACTCTACTGCTGAGCCACAATCCCAGGCCCTTGATAAATTCTTCTTTTTTTTTTTTTTTATTGGTTGTTCAAAACATTACAAAGCTCCTTGATAAATTCTTGTTGAATAAGTTAATGAAGACTACCTGCTCAATTCCCTCCTCTCCACTTTTAGTCCTTATTCTTGATATTATTCTGAATTATTTCCACTTCATGGAAGATAAACTTTGTAGACATGTCACATATAAGATGCTATAAGGCCCATAATGATAGACTATGGGTTATGTCATAAAAATAAGGGAATAGTCAAGCACACTGGCATATGCCTATAATCCCAGCAGCTCGGGAGGCTGAGACAGGAGGATTGTGAGTTCAAAGCCAGCCTCAACAACAGCCAGGCGCTAAGCAACTCTGTGAGACCCTGTCTCTAAATAAAATGCAAAATAGGGATTGGGGTGTGGCTTAGTGGTTGAGTGCCCCTTAGTTCAATCCCCATTACAAAAAAAAAAGGAATAATTATATGTTTACAATTATAATTCACAGTTTGCAATGATGTCTTCTTTGTTGATAGTTATGAGAAATGAACTTTTTGATAGATTTTATTTAACATTTTCTTATAGTTTATCTTTGTTCTGTGTAGGTAGCATGTGTACAGAATTTCACATTTTATTTATTATGGAAAATAATTTTCCCTTTTTAATATATTAGAACCATTGTCTACTTCTAAATCTATATATCTGTTCCTCTAGGTTCTGTCTTTCACACATCCTACCTCGTTCCACTCTGCAGAGACATATGAGTCCTTGTTACAGTGCCTAAGAATGGAGGATGATAAGGTAGCAGAAGCTGCAATACAAATTTTTAGAAACACAGGCCACAAAATAGAAACAGACCTTCCCCAGATACGATCGTGAGTATATTTTTTTGCATTGTAAACACAAAAGTTTCTAAGTGTGAAAGCCCATAAAATCATTGTTTTCTTTTCAGGAAGAAGAGAGAGGCTAATTACTCATTTGGTAGCTATTTTTTTGTATCCTTTTTTTTTTTTTTTTTGTATGTCAGCTGGCTCATCCTACCACCATTAAATGTAGACAGAGAAACAAACATAAACTATTTACGAAAAAAATGATTTAAAATATTAAAAGTGGGCTGCAGTTGAGGCTTAGTGGTAGAGCATTTGCCTGGCATGTGTGAGGCCCTGGGTTCGATCCTCAGCACAACATATAAATAAATAAAAGATCCATTGACAACTAAAAATATTTAACAAATAAAATAAAATAAAAATATTAAAAGTCAGAAGTTAACACAAGACAATCGCAGTGGCACATACTTGTAATTCCAGCTACTTAGGAGGCTAAGGATTGCAAGTTCAAATCCAGCCGGGCGAACTTAGTGCTCCTGTCTCAAAATTTAAAAATAATTAAAAGGACTTAGGATGTAGGTCAGTGGTAGATTACAATATATCTTTCTAATCTGTGTATGTTTATTTTTCTCAATAAAATTGTTCTTGTTCTCACCAAGAATGAGGCAAATGGTGTGCTTCATAAAGTATTTATAAGTTGCTTGGTTATTGGCAGTGGTGCTTTTATTACTTTGATCTCTCCCTCTAGATGAGCTCTCCCTCTCCTCATAAAAATGAAGTACATTTTGGTTTCACTTTGCATCTTAAAGAGGTTATCCTCAGAATCAAATTTGTGCTGAGAGTTTATATTTAGATTTAAAATATGTGGGAGACATCTTTTAGAGGAAGAATACACATTGCTCATATTTATTGAGTCAGATTCTCCTAGGATATCCAGGTAGTTCATGATATATCCGAATACTAAAAAGTTTTTCCTCATAGGATAATAGTAGGACAAATGGACTCCTGAGGGTTTTCTTAAATTTGTAAGCTAATGATTTGTGAAATAATTCAGTATTTAATGTAGATTCTTTTAATTCTCAGCACTGTAATGACTAACACAAAAGAATTGTCTAGTCTGTCCCCGCCCTTAAGGAGTTTATAATCTAAAGATGATAATCTTTATATGTGTATATTATCAAAAAGATCATTGACATGGTAGGGTAGTTTCTGGTGAGTTTTTCTGAATAGAAAAGTCTATGCTTTTGCTAGGCACAGTGGCACATAACTATGATCCCAGTGGCTTGGGAGTCTGAGGCAGAAGGATCGCAAGTTCAAAGCCAGCCTCAGCAACGGCAAGGTACTAAGCAACTCAGTGAGGCACTTTCTCTAAATAAAATACAAAATAGGGCTAGGGATGTGACTCAGTGGCCAAGTGCCCTGAGTTCAATTCCTGGTACCAAAAAAGAAAAGAAAAGAAAAATCTATGCTTTTCTTTTTCGTAAGGCAAAAATCTGTTCTTTAAAAAATTATATCCCCCCCCCAAAAAAAAAAAAAAAACAGTTGGGTAAAAGTGGAAGAGTTAACTTTGGACACAAGGACACATGTTCTTAAGCACAGTAATGGGTAAAAAAGGATATAATTACTGAGAAGCAGAAAATCACAACACAGAAGATTTCAATAACAACCCAGTGGCACCATTGTATTTTAGCACTCTAGAAAAAAACAAAGAGAAAGATTAAAGTTTATTTGTGTTTCATTTCAGTTTTCCTAAGAGGAATTAATAATACATTTAAAAACAGTTTATTCAAAACTATCCCTTTCTTATTCACTGGTGTTATTATGTAAACAGTGTTACATTCTTAAATGAGTTTGTAGGTGGGGGAAAAAAAGACTAAATAGGTTGCAGTTGTGGAAGTCTATTTGGGCATTGAAATCCAAATCCCATAATTCTAAATTCTTTGTGGAGAAAAACTTGAGGTGTATTCATATATATGAAGTCAGATTTATAGTGACTAGCATTTGTTCCAATTTTTTTGGTTGAGATGCATGGTCTGAATCCTTGGATACTGCTATTAAGATCTGCCTTTTTATTTTTAAGTTTTCTTCTGATTATTAAATACTTATTTGTTTATTTTAAAAAGCTAAAATTAGGATGTTTGTACTTTTCGTATCATTTTATCAATATTATGTATGCATTTGTACATCCTATTATTTTGGCTATTTAATAAAACTTTGGCCTTTTGCTACTGTTTTTCCATGGCTACTTTGAAATAATTAAAGGGAATTACAAAAAGGTACTAAAAATTTAGGAATTATCTACTCGGAAGGTAAATGTAAAAATATATCATGGAGCATGCTCTAGATTATAAATGAAAGATGGTTATTATTGCTCCATATTTGTGAGGTAGGTTTAAATGAAAATGTCTCTTCATAATAGCCTTTGAAGCATGTATTTCTTGGTATGCACTTGGGAACAGACAGGGTGCTTTAAATCATTCTGTAAATCAGATAATTATTAACAGAGGCTTCTCTGCATACATCCAAATAGGGGAATGGGAGTCAACCAAAAGAATACTTGTGGTTTTATGGCCTTTAAAAAGGGAACAACAAAAAAAAAAAACTATGATTATTTTTTGCAGGACCTTAATTCCCATTTTACATCAAAAAGCAAAGAGGGGTACTCCACACCAAGCAAAACAGGCTGTGCACTGTATACATGCCATTTTCACAAATAAAGAAGTCCAGCTTGCACAGATTTTTGAGGTATATATATATATATATATATATATAATGCATAGGATCTATTTATTTTGGTTTTGGTCTTTATTTTATAAGTTCTGTGGTTTGATAAAGTGGAAGTTAGATTTTGAAAAAAAAGTTATTTGTATGTAATCCTACCCTAAAATATAAATTTCCTGTGGAGGAGGGGTTTTATCTGTTTTATTCAGCACTGTATTTCAGTATTTAGTTCAGGTCATGTGTTCAAAAAATTTATATTGAAGGATGTGTATTGTATGTGACAACATTTTACTTAATTTAAAAGCTTCTTTGTCTCAGTGGTCCATTTATCCTTACAAAGTGTTAATAGATAACTTTGAACAATCCTTTTTAAGTACATAACAATCCTACATGAAAATCAATCCTGTTTCCCTTTCTTTGTATATAATTTTTAGCTTCATTCTGCTACTAGAAAAGTAGTCCTATTATCATGAATTGCAAAGAATATGAACAAAACTCCATGAACTCTTAACTTTTTATTATTCTAGGTCACTAAAATGTCCCCACAGGATAAGAAATTCACCAGCATGGCAAACCTTATGTAGACGGGCTAGAAATAAAGCAGATTTGATGAAGCAGAAATGTTCTCATTTTTACTTCTTTTACTTGGGCTTAATTTTTTCCTTTATCTTTTTTTCTTCAATTTTTCAATTTTGTTAAATTTCAGTAGGTGAATTAAGAAACAAATCTCTAATGTGGTTAAAATTATCATATCATTAAAATAGGCTGATTTGGGCATGATAAATTTGGAAGACTCAGGGAAATCTGTTTCCATAGAATCTTTACATATTTATGAAACAAACTAGTAATTTTTCTGTTTTATTTTTATAGCCACTCAGTAGAAGTCTGAATGCTGATGTACCAGAACAACTTATAACTCCATTAGTTTCACTGGGCCACATTTCTATGTTAGCACCAGATCAGTTTGCTTCCCCAATGAAATCTGTAGTAGCGAATTTTATTGTGAAAGATCTACTAATGAATGACAGGGTAAGTTTCTCGTTTAATTAAATTTAGAGTCATGATATTGACTTTTACATCATTATCACAAAAACATCATCATTTCTGTTTCTCTTTCTTAAACTGTGGATTGAACCCAGGACCTCATGCATGCTAAGTTATATCTCCAACCCCTCTCTTTTCCTTTAAAATTTTTCTACATTGTCCCTTCATGTTTACTTACTAATTTTCCATTTAACTGCCTGACTTTGAGATCACTGTTACTAGAAGTTAACTGCCACAGTCTGGCTGGGCACAGATAACCAAGCCGCCAAAAAGCCTTGTAGGTTCAAACAGCAACTCTTTATTCCCGAACTCTCACAGGCACTCTACCCACACTTCCAGGGAACACACACTCTCCATGGGCTCAGCGCCCCAATTCTCCTGGAACCCGGGAGAACTCAAAGGGAACTCCAAAGTAGCGGGGTGCCCAAAGCAGCAGGATCCGCCCTAATCCCGGAGCCACCCTATTCCCAGAGCAGGGTCACCTTTCAACCATTCCCTCTAGCAAAATGCCAGGCGTCATTCCAACTAAACTGTGGCTCTCAACAGTTAACATTTAAGAAAGAAAAAAAATAAAGATGGGTATTGTGGAACACATTTATAATCCCACAGATTTATGAGGGTGAGGGAGGAGTATGACAAGTTTGAGGCAAGCCTCAGCAACTTAATAAGACCCTATCTCATAATAAACAGGGACAAGGTTATAGTTCAGTAGTAGAATGTATGCTTAGCATGCATGGAGGAACTGGGTTCAATCCCTAGCACCAAGAAAAGAAAAAATGAGAACATGAGATGTATGAATCATTAAGTAAAGTATATGTCAAATGCTATTATCCAGACTTGTAAATGATCATTTACAGTTTTCTGGATTGATAGAATTTTGTGTTATTAAACACTGTTAAAAACATAAGTGGATTAGCTGAGGCATGGTGGTACATGCTTATAATCCTAGCTGCTGCTTGGGAGGCTGAAGCAGGAGAATTGCAAAATAAACACCAGCCTTAGCAATGCAGCAAGATTCTGTCTTAAAAGAAAATTTTAAAAAGAAAAGAAAACAGGGGATAAGCACCTGCCTAGCATGTGTAAAGCCCTTAGTTCTATCCCTGGTACTACAATTGTTTGGGGGTGGGGAGAATCACTAGTTTACCAAATGGATCTAAATTATAAAAAAGAGTTATTGAATATAAACACAGACCATTCTTACATAATGGATTAGTGTGGTGACTTTCAATTCAGTGTTATCACAAATCCAAATTATCTAAAATTTCTCTAACCTTTCCACATAGTCAAATAGTTTTAAACCCTCACTACTAAGAACTTGCCAGCACCTGTAATCTCAGCAGCTCAGGCGGCTGAGGCAGAAGGATCCTGAGTTCAAAGCGAACCTTAGCAACTTATCAAAGCACTGAGCAACTCAGCAAGAGCCTGTCTCTAAGTAAAATATTTTTAAAAGGGCTGGGGATGTGCCTCAGTGGTTAAATATCCCTGGCTTTAATCCCTGGTACCAAAAAAAAATTTTTTTTTAATTGACATAGTTATTACTAAGGAGGTACAGTGACTTTTTAATATGTGTTTAATGAATAATGATCAGATAAGGTAATTAGTATATCTATCATCTCAGGCATATAAATTTTTTTTGTGTTGAGAACATCCAAAATCTTTTGTGCTAGCTATTTTGAATATTCAATTAATTGTTGTCCACCACAGCTCTCCTACTGTGCTATAGACCATTAGAAATCATTCTATCTAGCCTGGTGAAGGAGAGCACACCGGTAATCCCAGCAACTTAGAAGCCTGAGGCAGGAGAATCAAGTTCAAGACAAGCCTCAGCAACTTAGCAAGACCCTGTCTCAAAATTAAAAATTAAGAGTGCTGGGGGCATCTCCTGGGTTCAATCCCTAATATCTCCTCGCCAAAAAAAGGAATCTCCTATCTTAACTTCTCTTCAGGTATACACATTAGCGATTCTCTCTGATAGATCCTATTTTAACATGGTCATTATTGGCTTATTTTTCTTATTTTTCTAATTGTGATAATATATATATAAAATTTCTTATTTTATGTGTACAATTCACTGACATTGTCTAGATCCTCCTCGTTATCTAATCACCATCACCATTCATCTCCAGATCTCTTTAATTATCCCAAATAGAAATTCTGTACCCATTAAGCAATAACTCCTATCTTATCCCCTTAGAACCTCTATTTTACTTTAATTTGCCTATTGTAGTTTATCTCTTTTGTGTCTGGTTTATTTCATTTAGCATGTTTTTTTTTTTATTTTTATTTTTTATTTATTTTTGGTACTGGGATTTGAACCCAGGGGCACTCAATCACTTAGCCACATCCAAAGCCCCTTTAGAGATAAGGGTTTGCTGAATTACCTAGGGCCTCAACTGAGTTGCTGAGGCTGGCTTTGAACTCACATCCTCCTGCCTCAGCCTCCCAAGCCATTGGGGTTACACACATGTGCCACTGCACCTGGCTTCATTTAGCATATTTTAAAGGTTCATCTATCTTGTAGTATGTCAGAACTTTATTACTTTTGTTTCCGCTGTTGACCAATGACTGCTGTTGACCGATGAAGAGTCCTTGTTTCCCCAGTGTTGAAGTACAACACCAGAGAAACACAGGTCAGAGTGGAAAGTAGAAGTTTATTGAAAAGACTTCTCCCGGAGGAAGAAGGGGACCCAAGAGATGGAATCCATTGAAAGGCGAATGTGTTCCCCCTTTTATAGTTCTTTCAGTGATGGAATGTAGGTGGGAAGACCTGAAGGGTAGGGCACAGGTGGGCCAAAGAAGTAATCTGAGCAGGAAGGACTTTTGAGTCAGCATCTTCCAGTTTGCTGGGAGCTGTTTCATTAACACTTCTTTGGGATGGGCTCTGGGCCTTGGGGACATTAACATTCCAAGAGTTGTTCTGCTTTTCCTGGAATTTATTCTCAACATGGCCTCCATTTTGGATCTTACTCGATATTAGACCCGATTTACCTAACTACACTGACTACCTAACTTTAAATCTGGCTTCACTTTCATAACTGAATAATATTTCTTTGTATGTATATCCCACATTTTATCTGTTGGACACTTGGGTTGTTTCTATCTCTTGGCCACTGTAAAATGTTAATATGAACATTTAGATCCCTGTTTCTAATCTTTTGGCTATGTACTTTAGAATAAAATTGCTGGGACACATGATCATTCTCTGTTGAATTTTTTTAAGAACTGCTGTACTATTCTCCACAGTGGCTGTATAATTTTATATTCTTGCCAGCAATGTGTGAGAATTCAAGTTTCTCCATGTCTTTGCTAACTCTCACCGTTTTCCTTTTCAAAAATTGCCATGCTAGTCGGAGTAGAATGGTATTTCATGGTTTTGTTTAGCATTTCCTTGATAAATAATGATGTCAATGATTATTTTTTCATATGCTTATTGCCAATCCATTTATCTTCTTGAGAGCTGTCATTCAAGTTCAGTTGTCTATGATTGTTGTTGAGTTTAAAACTATACATTCTGAATATTTAATCCTTTCAAAGTATTTGTCCAATCCAAGATCATGGGACTTTCTTCCCCTGTGTTGTCTTCTAAGAGTTTTATATTTTTAGCTCTTAAAGATTTTTTTATTTGTTTAAAGGTAATGCTTACATATAGTATAATAATCCAGCTTCATTCTTTTGCTTACGGATATACAATTTTTCTAGTGCCATTTGTTGAAGAGACTGTTATTTCCCCAGGGATTATTCTTGGCCCCCCTTTTCAAAAATAAATCACACAAATTGGCCACAGTGGTGATACCTCAGGTTATCAGTGATGAGTCCTGCCTCCCCACATGTTGAAGTTTGAACATTAGAGAAGCACGCTGATGCAAGCATATGAAGCAGGGTTTATTTAAAAAAGGGTAACAGACTTCTCCCCGGAGGGAGAAGGGGGCCATAGCTGGTATCCTAGTATCCAGAGAAACAAGGTTTTCTGCCCTTTTTATATGCCCTAGGCTTCCTTTATTCTCCTGCCTTTCTTCCTTATCTTTCTCCTTCCTGCATACAGTGACTAGGCCCAGGAATGCTCTGTAGGAGAGCCCAAAGGTGGGAAACCTGTAGGCTGAAGGGGGCGGGGCTGGATGGAGTAGCAAAGGACACATTAACAACCTTATGTAGGGAGAGGAAATTCCTGGGACTGGTTATCTTGCTACTGGTTGGAGCAGGGGCTGGTTCTTGATAGGGGTGGTGGAAGAGCTCTAAAGGAATTAACATTTCAATCCCTCAGGGGACAGTCTCCAACTTCCTGAATTCACTCAAAATTGGCCTCCTTGATCCGACCTGATTTACACACACTGACTGTCTATCTAATTCTGGCTTCAGAGCATACACCTCTAATCCAGCAGCTCAGGAGTATCACAAATTCAAGTTCAAGACCAGCCTCAGCAACTTAGCAAAGCACTAAGCACCTCAATGAAACCCTGGCTCAAAAAGGCTGGGGATATAGCTCAGTGGCGGTGTATTATATTATATTTTATTATATATATATAATTTATTATATTTTATAATATAAAAGGAATTATACAAGGGTTGTCTGGGTTCCCTATTCTGTTCCATTGCTCTATTTATCTATATTTGTCTAGGTTATGTAGGTTTATGGTTAAGTTTTGAACTTGGAGAATATGACTCTTCCAACTTCTTTCTTCTTTTCCAAACTCTGCTGAGACTTTTTAAACCTTTCCCAGAACTTGGCATTGCTCAGCATGAAAAACTTAATGAGCAAAAACTTAAATTTTTCTTTCTAAAAGCTAAATTTTTTCATTTGTCCATAGTCAACAGGTGAGAAGAATGGAAAATTGTGGTCTCCAGATGAAGAGGTGTCCCCTGAAGTACTAGCAAAGGTAAATTTGTGTAGGTCTTCATTACCTTTACTTGAAAGAAGGAATGTCCATAGGTAACTTTTTTTTAACCTAACAATTGGCATTTTTCAGCAAGGTGCTTTATTTTAAAATCCATAGCAAAAAAAAAAAACGCTTCTCAAATTGTAGTTCTCATTGTTCCTTGTATATGTAAGTGTCTTTAGTCTGAATCAATTGTGGTAAGGCTGGTATACACACGGATAGTTGGTGCTCAGAGGCATCTTATAGATAGACTCACCAAAATCTACAAATGTATCATATTCACTTAGCAAAGACAGAGGTTGTTGTTTTAGTCAGATTTTTTGTTCCTGTGACTAAAAGGAATTTACCAGAGCAATTTTAGAGGAGGAAAAGGTTTATTAAGGGGCTCATGGTTTCAGAGGTCTTAGACCATGGACAGCTGACTCCATTCCTTGAGGATCTAGGTGAGGCAGGACATCATGGTGGAAGAGTATGGCTGTGAAAAGCAGTTTATGTGGGTGGTAATCAGGAAACAGTGACTCTACTTACCAGATACAAATATATACCCCAAAGCCACACCCCCAATGAACTACTCCCCACCCCCCCAGCCACACCCCACCTGCCTTTAGCAACAAACTCAGTTAATCACATCAGAGAGCTATTAAGTGGTTAGGTTAAGGCTATGACACAATTGTTTCTTCAGACCTTCTTGCATTGTTTCAGGTGTGACCTTTTGGAGGACACCTCACATCCAAACCATAACAGTTATTACAAAATTGGTGACTTTTGATAGATATAAATTGAATGTTATTAGAGCTAATTTTTTAAAGGGCTGGACTTGGAATTTAATATATGAGATTATTTCATTTTTTATAATCTGTTTTACTTCATAATCATGTATTCTATAAATCTAGTTTTCCTTATTATCAGTAAGTATACTGATACTAAGATCAAATAAATCTGGCTACAAATAATTATGGAAACCCCAATTTTTTTGGTGAGAATGTTAAGTAAGACTAAAGTACATTTCATGATTTATTCAGTTTTTCAATTGTATAAAAACAAAAGAGGAAAATATGAAATCCTGTCTAAATAGTTGCTTTTAATAAGAATAGTTTCAAATTTATTTTTAAATAGATTTTTTTATTTTTATTTGACACATAGTATTGTATATATTTACAGGGTAGGATGTGATTAATCAGTACATATATAATTTATAATCAAGTCAAGATAATTAGTTTAGACATTTATTATTTCTCTGGGCCGGGAACATCTTTCAACTAGCCATTTTGAAATACTAATTGTCAACTGGAGCTATCCTACTATGCTATAGAACATTATAAGTTATTCCTCCTATCCACCTGCATTCCTATAGCTGTTAGCCATCCTGTCTCCATCACCCTTCCTCAAACTTTCCCAGGGCCTAGTAGCCACTGTTCTAAATAGCTATTTTTAAATCATGTATTTTCAAATAATTTAAAAATCTTGGGCAACTGTTCTAGTGTCAAAAATCAGAGTTCAGGAGCTAGATGTTGCAAAATTTATTTATTCCAGTAATGTGTCTCAGTTGCCTTATCTGCTGAAAATAAGGAGCTCTGGGGAAAGTGCCTGGTACTGTAAATAGTGAATAAATACTAGTTTTTATTGTGACTGTTACTTATCACTTAAAGTTGTATAATAAAATTTGCAGATATATAACCTCAGTAAGCTCATTAATCTAATTATTAGAAATTATCTTCCCTTTAATTGGAATTGTAAGTTGCTTTCTTTTTTAGCATGTTAATATTTTATAGGTACAGGCAATTAAACTTCTGGTAAGGTGGCTGTTGGGTATGAAAAACAACCAATCTAAATCTGCCAATTCAACTCTTCGGTTATTATCGGCGATGTTGGTTAGTGAGGGTGACCTGACAGAGCAAAAGAGGATCAGGTGAGATTTTTCTTCCTTTCCAATTTTTTTAGCTCAGAATATTTGGTAAGAGTTTGCATTGGAATTATTTACCTAATTAATATAGAATGTTGTAATTGCACTAGGTTCTCTGGAATTAAATCTTTAGTAGCCACTTGGGGTTTACATCTCTTAGAATACATTTATTTCAGTAATGTTTCTGTGTTTTTCTATGAACATAAAAGAACTAACTATAATCACTGTAGTCCAGTGTTACAGTTAACATCAAACCTTTGGTTCAAACAAAATTTGTTGAATTTCTACTCTGCAAAATCCCATGAAAAGCACTGCAGGGGGGGAAAAAAAACTAGATCTGTTATTGCAGGGCTTGAGTTGTGGCTCTGTAGTAGAGCACTTGCCTGGCATGTGAGACCCTGAGTTTGATCCTCAGCACAAGAAAGAGAAAGAAAGGAAAGAAAGAAAAGTCCATTGACAACTAAAAAATTATTTTAAAAAAGATCAGGTGTTGTCTTCAAGAAATTTGTCTTGTAGTAAAAAGTGAGAGAACAAGTTGTAGTGTCTTAAATATGAAGAAAATAATAATATCGATGGTACTTCAAAGAAGGAAGAGTTAAAGCCACCTAGTAGTTGAGGAAGAGACTGTATTCTACAGATACAAAGAAACAAATTGCTTTCTATTTCTACTCTTCAAGTCTTTTTAATTCCCATCTCTTTTGTGTTCTTTTTAAGATGGAAATAACACCCATTTTTTTCAATTGCTTTTTTTTTTTCTTTCAAATTCTTGGTTTATCCCAGGCATGGTGACACACACCTGTAATCCCAGCTACTTGGGAAGCTGAGTTGGGAGGAACCCAAGTTCCAGCCAGGCCTGGGCAAATTAGTAAGATGCTGTTTCAAAATTAAAATAAAAGTGGCTGGGGATATAGATCAGTGGTAGAGTGCCCCTGGGTTTGATCCCTAGTATCCCATACCCCAGAAAAAAATCTTGGTTTACTTAGGGAGCAGGTGTACCAGTAGATATAAGTAAAGATTTCTGCTTATGAAGCATTCCTTCTTTAAAAAATTGTTTTAGAGGACAGAGATTTAATCATTTCTTTATGCATTTCGTATTTGCTGAGCACTATTAGATACCAGGTACTGCTGTGTGGGGTTGTATGTGTGTGAGTGTGTGTGTGTGTGTGTGTGTGTGTGTGTGAGAGAGAGAGAGAGAGAGAGAGAGAGAGAGAGGGTGTGGGTGGTTTTTTAATGCTGTGTGTGTGTGTGTGTGTGTGTGTGTGGTTTTTTAATGCTGGGGTTAAACCCGGGGGCACTTTACACTGGACTACATCTCCAGCCATTTTTATTTTTTATTTCGAGACAAGATCTTGCTAAATTGCTGAGGCTGGCCTTGAACCTGGGATTTTCCTACCTTAATCCACCCCACCCCCCAAGTCACTAGGATTATAGACATGCTACAACAAGCCTTCCACCTGCTGTGTTATTTAAAGATATAAAAGTCCTTCCCTCATGGGGCTGGGGATGTGGCTCAAGTGGTAGCACGCTCGTCTGGCATGCGTGCGGCCCGGGTTCGATCCTCAGCACCACATACCAACAAAGATGTTGTGTCTGCCAATAACTAAAAAAATAAATAAATAAATAAATGTTTTTTTAAAAAAAAGTCCTTCCCTCCAAGGAATATGTAGCCTTTTATGAATAGAGTGATGATGATTAGAGCTGGGTTAGGGATGTGAGAAGATTAAATGTAGGATTACTGTATAGTATATAGTAATGAGCTCATACAAATCAATCACACATATGCAGAATCCCCACTAAAGATGAAGACTAAATATAATCACTTGACCTGAAAAAAAAAAAAAAAAGTTTAACATCACTACATGCAGTTAAAACAATTTAAGTGATCATCCGTTTGCCTACCAAATCAAGAAGAAAAAATATTTTTAAAGCAATTTTTGTTTAGTAGAATCAGGCAAATGGCTTCTGTCATTACTCCTGTGAGTGGTATCTAGATCCTTAGAAATGTTCTTATCCAGCCAGGCACAGTGGTGTGTATTTATAATCCCAACTACTCAGGAGGCTCAAGTGGCAGGATGGCAACTTGGATGAGCCTCGGTAATATAGTAAGACCCTTTCTCAAAATTAAAATCAAAAAGGCTGAGGCTGAGCGCAGCGCAGGCCTGCATACCTGTAATCCCAGCAGCTCGGGAGGCTGAGTCAAGAGGATAGTGAGTTCAAAGTCAGCCTCAGCACAGGCAAGGCACTAAGCAACTCAGTAAGACCCTGTCTCTAAATAAAATACAAAAGGGCTGGGGATGTGGCTCAGTGGTCCAATGCCCCTGAGTTCAATCCCTAGTAGCATGCCTCCTCCATTCCACCTTACCCCACCCCACCCACACTGCCAAATAGTTCTTATCCTTTAACCCAGTATTTTCACATTTGTGAAATAATAAAAATATACACACAAATGTAGCAAACCAAGTTTTTCCAGCACTATTTATGAGAAAAAATAAGGGAATGAATAACCATGGACAAATATCATGGACTTTTAAATTTTTCTTGTAACATGGTGTTAGCTTGGACTCTAGAATTAGAAACAACTCAGTATTCCATTTATTATCTCTGGGAACTTGTGTAAAGTACTTGATTTTTCTAAGCCCCAATGACTCATCTTATAGAAAATTATTCTGGGACAAAATAAACATTAAAATAATACCTCTTATTTTCATTCATTCATGATTTATCTGCTAGAGAAGCTATTTGAGTGGTCTCAATGTTACCAGTGCTCTTTGTTTGTTTGTTTGTTTGTTTGTTTTGGTACTGGGGATTTAACCAGGGTGGTGTATCACTGGTCTATGCTGTAATCCCAGCATCCAGTAACCCCCTTTTGTTTTTTTATTTATTTTTTTACTTAGTGAGACAAGGTCTCACTATGTTGTGAAATTCTCAAGCTTCAGCTTCCTTAGTCATTGGGATTACAGGCATGTGCAATCAACCAGTACTCAAGTCTAATAATCCAATTATCTTAGTATGCCATATTTCTTCCTCTTATCTGCTAAGCAAAAGTCCCAGTAGATTCAAACCAACTTTTCTTCCCATTTCCTAAAGTCTTCAATATAAAAAGTCAGGCATGGTGGTGCGTACCTGTAATGCTAGCTACACAGGAGACTGAGGCAGGAATATCACAATTTCCAGGCCAGTGCTGGCAATTTAGTGAGACCCTATCTCAAAATAAAAAAGAGAAAGGATATTGATCCTTTGTTTTGCATACATATTTATGTACATTTTTTATTCTCTTTTCACACACACAAAAAAGCTTAGTGGTAGAGTGCCCCTGGGTTCTGTCCTGAGTACTATAAAACAAAAAGAAAGAAAGAAAAAAAATTGAAATAGGAAGATTATCGTTCATCCCATTCATTGTCACATATTATCATTTACATTACATAAGTTTATGGAGTGAAGGTGAGAGTGCCAAGCCCTCATAGATTCCCTTTAAAAACTTCATTTTCTGGAAGGAGGTTGGCCCCAGGTACTAGTACTAAGGTAGACACTGGCTCTTAATCTCTGTATCTATTCCTTTGAGTTATTTGTGTGATACTACTTCCCTCCTAGCTGCTTCCCTGACATTTCATCAGACATTGTAAGATTAAGCTAGATATCCATTATGTGTATATGTATGTATATGCATAGACAATGTAGGAAATAGGTTTATTTCTTTATATACCTTTATTTTTATTTATTATTTTATGTAGTGGTGAGGCTCTAACCCATGCCTCCCTCACACCTGCTATGTGAGCCCTCCACCACTGAGCCACAACCCCAGCCCAAGAAAATAGATTTAAAATTGATACTGGATGTTTTTTAATTCTTTAGTTGTTTTCATTTTTTAAATCACATTTTCTATAATGATTATATATTCTTGATATCCTGATGTAAATTGCTCTTTCTAATATTATAAATAGTTTGATTGTAAGAGTAAGCAAAATTAGGGCTAGGTATGTGGCTCAGTGGTAGACTGCTTGCTTGGTTCAGCCCTAGCACCACCACCCCCACACACACACACACACAAAAAAAAAAAGTAAAGTTGTTTAGCTGTGTGGATTAAGCTAGAGCATGATGAGAAAGGAAGGTAGATAAATTTGTTAACACAAAGTCATAGTGATTTTAGCCTTTTTCCCTTTACGTGAAGTTCATGGACTCAAAGTAGCTTTCCTGTATCTGCACAGTATATTATTTTAAGCATAAATTTTACCCTGTGTATCATACACTCAAAAAGGGATCAAAGCACTTTTATGAATGATAATGGTTATAGGAAATGTTTATTTCTTTTTTGTTTGTTTATAGTAAATCTGATATGTCTCGCTTGCGATTAGCTGCTGGTAGTGCCATAATGAAGCTTGCTCAGGAACCTTGTTACCATGAAATTATTACTCCAGAACAATTTCAACTCTGTGCACTTGTTATTAATGTAAGTAACAATTTTTTTTTGCCATGTATATCTCTTTAAAATTCATTTACTTTAATATAACTGCAAGTCCATTTAATATATTGATATATGCACTAAAGAGATTGCTATTTTATTCCCCTAACATAATTATCATTTTACAAAACAAAACAGAAATGCTGAAATTGCTCCCCTTTTTGGTAAATGTTTGCCAATTTTTAAGTGTTTTTGTTTCTATGCTGCTATAGGATGAGTGTTACCAAGTAAGGCAGATATTTGCTCAGAAGCTGCATAAGGCACTTGTAAAGTTACTGCTCCCATTGGAGTACATGGCGATCTTTGCCTTGTGTGCCAAAGATCCTGTGAAGGAGAGAAGAGCACATGCACGACAGTGTTTACTAAAAAACATCAGTATACGCAGAGAATACATTAAACAGAATCCTATGGCTACTGGTAAGTACTTGACAGTTCCCAGTGTGACAGATCTTGACAATGGAATAATTTTTGAGAGAGGCAGTCTCATATTCCTATTGTAATTTATAATAGCACTGGGAGTTTTATAAAATGTTATCATTGTACTTAAGATGAACTTAAAAACTGATAACCCTGGGTTTTGAGTCCTGATTATTTATACTGCACACTGTTTGGGGTAATTGTATATATAGTTTGATTTGAACACATTTCTCAGATATCAGGGTAAATAATTTTTTCCTATATTTCAAATATCTTTAAGCTTGAATATCTTTCGAAATTAAAGTATAAGTATTTTAGTGTCTTCTAAATATCATGTTGCTTCTAATTTACAAATAACTGAGGGGAAAAGTGGAAACTGAATCACCAAAGTGGTTAGAACTCATAAGAAGGAATTTATATAAAATCACTGTTATTAATAATGATATTTTATACTTTAGAGAAATTATTATCACTGTTGCCTGAATATGTAGTTCCATACATGATTCACCTGCTAGCCCATGATCCAGATTTTACAAGATCACAAGATGTTGATCAGCTTCGTGATATCAAAGAGTAAGTCTTTTTTTGATTTTTTGTTTCCTAATTCTTTGCAGTTACTTAATTGTCTATGTATTTGAAATAAGTTATTTTAGTTTTTATAATATGGGATTTTTACTGTTTATATTACGATAACCTTCAATTTAATAATTTACAAAGTTACAAAGCCATGAGATAATTTTTTTTCCCCATAGACTGGGGAATGTAGCTCAGTGGAAGAGCATTTCCCTAGCATGTGCAAAACTCTGGGTTCTATCCCTGTCACTTCTGCGAGAAAAAAAATTATCATCTTAAAACTAACATTTATGTGCGACCTCAAAAGATAATACCTTCAAAATATGTACCCGTACACAGAATAGTCTGTGGTAGATCTATAAACAAGTAAAAACACTGAATCAAAATGTGCTGTTTATGTAAAATAGAGCTTCGTATATGATGCAGCGTGACAGTAAAAGGGGGCTGAGGATTATCTACAAATGGCCTCTAAGAAACTTTAAATCACTATTTTTTTAATTTAGTTGTAGATGGACACAATACCTCTTATTTTATTTATTTATATTTTGTAGTGCTGAGGATTAAACCCAGTTATTCACACATGAAAGGCAAGCACTCTACCACTGAGCCACAACAGCAGCCCTAAATCACTATTTTCTTTCTTTCCCCATTGCCGCATTTTTCTTTTGCACTCTTGAAATGGTACTTCATCATATATTTAAAGTATCAGTTTGATTGTGTGGGACATTAAGTCTAATCCTAAACTTAAGAACTCAGCATTTTTTTAAGAACTCAACATTTTATGTCTATTTCCTACAACTTTGGTCACTAAAATGGTCTTAAAATCTTTACAATTAGAAGAGATGTTGGTTGGATGCCATGGTACCTGTGTAAGTTCAAGGCCAGCCTGGGTAATTTAGCCAGACCCCATCTCAAAATTAAAACAAAAGAGTTAGGGGTATAGCTCAGTAATAGAGTGGTCCTAGGTTTAATCCCCAGGACCAGGGCGGAAAAAAAAGTAATTCATTTGGTCACTTCTGTAATTCCAGAAACACAGGAGGCTGAGGCAGGAGGATCACCAGTTCAAGGTCAGGCTCACCAGTTTAGTTTAGCAACTTAGTAAAACCCTGTCTCAAAATTAAAAATAAATAAAAAGGGCTGGGGATGTAGCTCAATGGCAAAGTACCCCTGAGTTCAATTCCCAAAGCAGGACAGTTATAAAAGAATTAAACTTAAAAGTAAGCCAGGCATGGTACTGAGCCTGTAGTTCCAGTACTAAGGAAGATAATACAGGAGGATCACTTGAGCCCAGCAGTTAGAATCTAGCCTGAGCAAAATAGCCAAACTACATCTTTTGTTTAAAAAAAAAAAAAACATTGATATGGGAAAAGTACTTAAGTTTGTGGAGTAATTGGAATTATAGTTAAAATCAGTGGTGTATATTTTTGGTTCTATCTAGCATGTAACACTGTTGAGTGTCCTGTATTACCATGTAATTTCTTATCCAGATATATGATTTAACTTTTTGATAGTATCCTATAATAAATAAAAGTTTTTAATTTTAATGAAGGTTAGTTTTTTTTCTTTTGTTTGCCTATATTTTGTTTTCATATAAGAATCCAAATTCATAAAGATTTTCTACTGTGTTTTCTTCTAAGATTTTTTTATAATGTTAGCTCTTAAAATAAAATCTTTAATTCATTTTGAATTGGTTTTTGTATATGGCACTTTTTTTTTTTTTTTTTTTTTTTGATGGTTGGGTATTAGAACCCAGGGCTTGTGCATCCGAAGCAAACACTCTACCAACTGTGCTATATCCCCAGCACCAGACACATTCTTTTGCTTATGAATATCATTTTTCCCAGCACCATTTGTTAAAGAGATTTTTTTTTTCCCTAAAAGTTGGTTTGGCACCCTTATCATAAATCATTTGGTCAGCTGGAAAGATAGCCCCATACTGGAGTGCAGAGCCCTGGGTTCAGTCCCCAAAGTTTCAAATTGAGAAATGTGAGTCCTTCTAGTTTTCTTCTTTTTCAAGATTGTTATGGCTTTAAAGTTTCACATGAATTTTAGGATGCTATTAGCATAGGATTTCTTTCTTTTCACTTAGGTCTTTTAAGTTTTTTGTTCAGCAGTGTTTTGTAGTTTTCAAAAGTTTGTACATGTTTCACCCCTCTAATATTTCATTTTTATTTATGCTATATTAATGAAACTTTTCTCTTAATATACATTTTGGCTCATTCATTATTAATGTAGAGAAATCATTTTGTTATGCACATTTGCTCAATTCATTTATTGACTCTTTGACAATTATGTTTTGTTTTTTGCTTTTTTGATGGTTTGGGAGTTTTTATTATTGTTGTTGTTATTGTTGTTTTGGTTTTGGTGCTAGGTATTTAATGCAGGGCACTCATCCCCAGCCCTTTTTTATTTTGAGATAGGGTCTCTCTAAATTGCTGAGGCTGGCTGTGAACATGCAGTCTCTTGCCTCAGCCTCCTGAGCCGCTGGGATTACAGGGCATGTACACTGCGCCCAGGTTTTCTATGGATTCTTTAGGGTTCTCTATACATACGCAATCGTATCTGCAAATACAATTTAGATACCTGTTATTTCTTTCTCTTGCCTAAATTGCTTTGACTAGCGATTCTGGTATGAAGTGATAAAAGCCAGCATCCTCAACTTGCTTTTAATTTCAGGGAGAAAATTCAGTCTTTCACCACTGAATGTGTTGTTAACAATGAGGTTTTTTTGTTTGTTGGTTTGTTGGTTTGTTTTTTCGTTTTGTTTTAATGCAAGTCACTTTTATTTAGTTCTAACTTTTTCTGTAAATAGAAACAAACAGTATTGCAAATGTCACATTGGGAAAATTACTGTGCATGTGTCATGAATTCATTTGAGTTCACTAGGTCATTTTTTTCAGTAATAGATACATATTCACTCTCATATAAACCAGATATTACCAATGAGATGACTTTTTATAATATCCCATTGAGTTACAATGGCCACATAATAGAACACACAGACTTGGCTTTTTTGCTGAAGGGGTCATTCAGAGTTTTCTACTGCAGTTAGATATTGGTTTTTCCCAACATAGACATCATCCCATTGCTATGGCTAACTGCATTTTTCTTCCTAGCCTTTGACAATTCACCAATATACCAGGGCCAGGTCTTCTATCGAAAATCAGACAAACAATCCAAACTCTTCTGAAGTGTACCCAGTAGCACTGCCCTCATTCTCCGACAGACACACAATCCCCTCACTTTTCTTCACTCCTTTTCTGTTCATTTAATCTACCATGCATGAAAAAAAAATGATTATTTATAAGCTGTAGTAAACCACACATGCTTTGTTTACATGATAAGTCATCTTAATTATGAAGTTAGATAAAATTTCCTTTACAAAATTTTAAGATAGTTTATTCCAGGTGAACTTCAAAATGGATCCATTTTCAAGAATGACCACTTGTTGGGGGAGAGGTTGGTTTTTTTATTTAACCCCTTCTTAAACTCTGACAATGAGACCAATTATTTTGTCTTCTTCACTGCATCAGAATCATTCAGAATACTGGTTAAAAATGTCACCTCCCAGACTTCATACTATAGACCCGCACTGCACATCCAGTAGAAGTAGAACATGAGTCCCATATGTAATTTTAATGTCCTAGTAGTCATTCACTGACTGTGACTGTACAGAGCTATAAAGGGAAGGAGCCAAGCAGCTTCCCTGTTCCTGTTCCTCTGTTCTCTTGGCCCTGTTCCCAGTCCAAGGCCACCTAAGAGGCTAGGGGTTGCTCTCTGTGCTAGGCAGTACCTGAAACTCTGACCTGGCAGGGAGTAGGGTTGGGGTGGGGGAATCCTTCTATGGATCTACAGCAGTACAGCCAGAAAGATACCAGCTGTGGGGGTTTTTGTTTTTCTTTTGGGGGTACAGTGAATTGAGCCCAGGGGTGCCGATCTGTATCTCCAGGCCTTTTTATTTTTTATTTTGAGACAGTGTCTTGCTAAGTTGCTGAGAACTTGAACCTGCATTCCTCCTTCCTTAGGCTCCTGAGTCCTTGGAATTACAAGTGTGTACCCCTATTCCCAGCTTAGCTGTGGGGTTTTTATATGTTGCCTTTCTCATGTTGAGGAAATTATCTTCTAATCCTAATTTATTAAGTGCTTTTATCATAAGCAGTCCCCACTTTCTTCCTCATATACCTCTGGCTTCAGTGTCTAATAGGGACTCAGCATTCTAAACAGTTGATTCTGATTTTTTTTTTTTTCTTAGTATAATAGTTATTTTATCTTTGTGGCAGACACCTGAAGCTTCCTACTCTGCCGTTTTTTTTTTCTTACATCAGTAGCAATATATTTGTGGAAAAAAAAATCATACTTAAGTTAGCCTTTAGTGTTTAATAATATTTGTTCCTTATCATAGTGATATTCAATATGAAAATATGTTAAAAAGAAGAAAATATTTATAATTATATATCCCCAAAACCCATTGCTGCTATTAACACTTTGTTCTGTATCTTTCTATACTTCTAATATTCTTAGTTGTATATGGACACAATAACTTTATTTTTTATATAGTGCTGAGGATTGAACCCAGTGCCTCACACGTGCTGCAAGCACTCCACCACTGAGCCACAACCCCAATCCTCTTTCTACGCTTTATAATCCTTCTTTCTTTCTTCCTTTCTTTATTTCTTCCTTTCTTCCTTTCTTTCCTTCCTTCCTTCCTTCCTTCCTTCCTACCTACCTACCTACCAGAGAACCCAGGGGCACTTAACCACTGAGAAACATCTGTAGCCCTTTTTATATTTTGAGATAAGGTCTCACTAAGTTGCCTAGGGCCAAGCTAAATTGGTGAGACTGGCATCCAGCTTATGATCTTCCTGCCTTAGCTGCAGCATCTCTGGGATTACAGGTGTATGCCACCATGCTTGGTTTAAGAGAGAATTTTATTTATTTTTTGGTACCAGGGATTGAACAGGGACACTCAATCACTGAGCCACATCCTCAGCCTTATTTTGTATTTTATTAGAGACATAGTCTCACTGAGTTGCTTAGTTTGCTGAGGCTGGCTTTGAACTCATGATCCCCCTGTCTCAGCCTCCTGAGCTGCTGGGATTACAGGCCTGTGCCCCTGCACCCAGCATGAGAGAATTTTTTAGTTTTAGGTGGATACAATATCTTTATTTTATTTTATTTTTATGTGGTGCTGAGGATCAAAGCCAGTGCCTCGCGCATGCCAGGCGAGCGTGCTACCACTTGAGCCACATCCTCAGCCCCAGAGAGACTTTTTTATAAAGACCTATAGAATGAAGGTATAGATTAGTGGTAGGTACTTCCTTAGCATGCCCAAGGCCCTGTGTTTGATCCTCTGCAGTGAAGTAATTCGGGTAAAAGCCATACTGCCAAATGATGAGAACTAGAAATAAGGTAGGCAAATCTTTGAAGATTCAAATTAGCTGTGAATAGGGAGGGAAGAAACCAACAAAAGTCTTCTAGAAAGAAGACAGAGAAGGTGGGATATGATTTGCAGGTAAAGAAAATAATGGTGGTAATATATTGAGGTGGGGTCTCCAAAAGGAAGAATGGATTCGATCCTAAGGATATATAAAGGTGAAGGAAGAAGAATAAAAATAATTTCCAAGGGCTGAGGATATAGCTCAGTTAGTAGAGTGCTTGCCTTGCAAGGGTTCAATCCCTATCACATAATAATAATAATTTTCTGGGGCTGGGGATGTGGCTCAGGCGATAGCGCGCTCGCCTGGCATGCATGCGGCCCGGGTTCGATCCTCAGCACCACATACAAACAAAGATGTTGTGTCCGCCGAAAACTAAAAAATAAATATTAAAATTCTCTCTCTACTGCTCTCTCTCTCTCGCTCTCTCTTTAAAAAAAAAATAATAATAATAATTTTCAAAATTAGTGTTAAAAAATTGAGAAAGTTTCATCTAATGGACTTTATTTCTGTATATCAAAGGAACAGGATATTTGCTGGTAGGTGAAGGTGAAAGAATCATAAATATGAGTAGAAGATAAAAAATAGCTACTGAAGGGTCTGGGGTTGTGGCTCAGTAGTAGAGTGCTTGCCTCGCATGTGTGAGGCACTAAAGTTTGATCCTCAGCACCACATAAAAATAAATAAACAAAATAAAGGTTAAAAAAAAGAAAATAGCTACTGTAGACGGATACAATGGTACACACCTGTAATCTCAGTGACTTGGGAGGCTGAGGCAGGAGAGTCACCAAGTTTAAGGCAAACCTTGGCAATTTAGTAAAACACTGTCTGAAAATCTTAAATTTATAGTTAAACTTCTCAGGTGCATAATTTTTCTCTAGTAGTTAAACATTCTGGATGTGGGTGCCAATAAGCCAAACACTTGGATTGTTTCAGGTTTTGAATTTTAAGGCAAGTATACCAACAGGAAAATTGTAAGGGAATTGAGACTGTTTTGGAGAGTGATTAAAATATTTACTCAAGTAATATAAACGAGAAAGGGAATAATGAAGAGAAGATGCAGGAGTAGAAAGCCAAGAAGGTTAGAGTTGAGGAATTAGCAAGGCCAGGGGCTGGGAGGGTCTCATGAGGTCAAAGACCATGGATTTAATAGTAGAATTATTTGGAGGACAACTGAAAAGGAGGTCTGGAGAAAGTGGAATGTTGGGATTAAGAAATCACGGGGAGGTTGATAGATGACATTGATAAGGAGAGGATAGGAGACATAGTCAGATGGTGTAAGCTTCCTAGGAAAATTGTAACACAAACAGAAAAACTGGAATCAGCAGTAAGGAAGATAGAAGCTGAACCTATCCTCCCACTCTAAGCATGAACATCTAGTAGAATAAGTGGGTATAACTTAAGGGAATTGCAGAGCAAGTATTTTGGGGAGCAGCTGAGGAGCTTGGTTTCAGTTGTGATAAAACGCTGAAGTGAACATTCACTAAAATTTGTTTTCTATGGAAAGTACATTTCAGAAAGCTCAGTGAAAAGACTTGGAAAGGAAATGGATAAGGAAAGAAGCACAGCTTTACAGGAGTCCAGAGGATGGGTTAAAATTAGCAATTACATTTAATAATTTTTTTATCCTGAATTAACATACTTCTTTCCAGTTGATTCAGTAAGTAAAGTCTATGTTTCATTGGTACATATTATAGCCTTTACATATATATTCATATTTAAAATCTTACTGTGTGGTTTTTAATAGTTCTGTCTAAAAGGATCAAAGACTCGTCAAATTAATAGAAACTCAGAATTCTGAACCCAAAGAATTAATGATTTCAGCGTTCACATAAACAAAGAATTCCTCAGACTTGTAGAATGCATGAGTTCTGTGTTGTTCATCTTAGTCCAGCACATAATTGCTCAGATAACTTAGGTTAGTTATGTTGCATTTTTGTTAAAAGTATAAAATCAGACTTGGTTTTAGTCTTTTGTTGTTGTTGTTGTTTTCTTTTAATTTCTGTGACCTCTTAGGGAAGTTTACACCCAAAAAAACCTTTTGAGAAGTTCTATTAGCTGGTTGTTGTTGTTCTCATATTTATTGTCTTTCCTATTCTCCTTTATTTGATTTTCCAGAATTGAAACAACCATCTAGATCTAACTAGAGTTAACTATTTGACAAAGTTAATAAGTATTATACAAGCTACCAATATTCATTTAAATGATTAAGCTAGTCTCTTAAAATATTTACATGAAATATATGCAGAGTTCATACAGAATATCATTAATTCTCTCCCATTAATGGAGAAACGCAGTAGCCCTACATATAAATCATCCTGGCAATTAAAAAAAAAAAAATTGAAGGGGATTGAAGCCAGGAGCACTCTACTTATATACCCAGTCCTTTTTATTTTTTTATTTTGAGACAGGCTCTCCCTAAATTACCAAAGCTGGCCTCAAATTTGCAGTCCTGCCTCAGGTTTCCAAGTTGCAGGGATTACACATGTGTAGCTCTTCCTGGTAATTTATTAGAAACAAGTTCTGGCCAGGCACCGTGGTCCACACCTGTTATCCCTCTGAAGGCTGAGGCAGGAGGATCGAAAATTCAGAGCCAGCCTCAGCAACTTAGCAAGGCCCTTAGAAACTCAGTAAGACCCTGTCTCTAAATAAAACACAGAAAAGGCTGGGGATATTGCTCAGTGGTTAAGTACCCCTGGGTTTAATCCCCCATACCAAAAAATAAAAATAAAAAAGAAAGAAACAAGCTCTGCCCCCAGATTTGTCAAATGTAAGTTCCCCAAGTGATTCTAATGTTCAGCCTGATTTAGGGTTTACTTTTACTGTGTTGCATTCATATGCTTTATGTATTGATGAGTGTATAGTAACAAGTACAAAACAGCAAAAGTGATTTAAGATATAATTATTTAGCTAAGTGGCTTGTTAGCGCGCACACCAGCCTCCTACTACATGCAATTCAGATTTGGATCTCAGCAGAATTCAATACCAATTATAAACCTCCATATCTCAGTCAGTATGTCAAAACTCTGGCTGGTTCTGTTTTGCTCATCATGTTCAGTGTTAGACATGTCAGACAATCTAAATGTTTACCAGATAACTATAGTGTGAGTTTTTATATGCTTCATGCAGATGTCAGAATTTCTCATGTTATGTTTTCATTTTTTTTTCTTTAATTGTGGATGGAGACAATACCTTTGTTTTATTTGTTTGTTTGTTTATTTATTTTGAGGTGGTGCTGAGGATGGAACCCAGCGCCTCATACTTGTAAACAAGGGCTGTGCCACTGAGCCACAATCCCAGCCCTATGTTTTCATTTTTTAATATATTATTTTCCACTTGAATGTAATAGACTAATATACTTCTTACTAAGAGTAGAGTTTCTTTATTTTTTTATTTTATTACATTCTGACAACAGACCTTTCCAATAAGATATTTATTTCATTAAGCAAAAGCACTTACATTTTTGTCTCCTTAATATTTTTACAATTTAGGTGCCTGTGGTTCATGCTTGAAGTTTTAATGACAAAGAATGAAAATAATAGCCATGCCTTTATGAAGAAGATGGCAGAGAACATCAAGCTAACCAGAGATGCCCAGTCTCCAGATGAAACCAAGACAAATGAAGTAAGATGAGTATTAGGCCAGAGGATATTAAGATGTCATAGAAAAATAAATCAACTCCTTTTTTCTGATCATTACATAATTTTAATTGCAGAATATTTATTTATTTATTTTGATGTCTTCACTTTTATTTATTTATTTTGATGTGGTGCTGAGGATCAAACCCAAGGCCTCACGCATGCAAGGCAAGCACTCTACCGCTGAGCCACAACCCTAGCCCTTGCAGAATATTTATTAAAATATACTCAGGGTCAGGTTTTTTTGTTTTGTTTGTTTTTTGTTTTTTGCTTTTTAAATTTTTTTTCTTTTTTTGGTAGTAGATGGACAAAATTCTTTTATTTTTATGTGGTCCTGATGATCAAACCCAGTGCTTCACATGTGTTAGGCAAGCATTCTACCACTGAGCTACAGCCCCAGCCCCTTATTGCTTTTTATCACAAAAAAAAATTTTGTTATTTAGGGGCTTGGGGGAGGGGTTCTGTTTGGTTGGTTGGCTTCTTTTGTTTTTGGCTTTTGGTTTTTTGCAGTACTGGTGATTGAACCCAGTGCCTTTTGCATGCCAAGCAAATGCTCTACCACTGAGCGACATCCCCATCCCTATTTTGGGATATTTAGTACTCTTTAATAAAAAAGGCTGGGGTTGTAGCTCAGTGTTAGAGCACTTGCCTACATGTGTTAGGCACTGGGTTCGATTTTCACCACCAGATTTTTAAAAAATAATTAATTAAATATAGGTATTGTGTCCATCTGCAACTGAAAAAAAAAAAACAATTTAAAAAAGGCATCAAAGTATCTGCAAAGCAAGAGGATACAAACTAATAGTATTTGGACTGAGAATATAGCTCAATGATAGAGCCTTTGCCTCTCATACTCCAAGCTCTAGGTTGTATCCTCAGCACCACTACAGGTGGGAGGGATCCAAAATTTATAACTGTGCTGTCTTATGTATTTCTACCAAGAGTTACAGAAAAATGAATACGTTTGTTGCATGCTTTCTTTGTTTTGACTTGTCTTCTCTACTTCATACTTGGCATTCATGTTAAATTAAGGTAGGGGTTGTTTGTTTGTCATCCTACCCACCCCCCTTTATCAGGAGGAAGCTATGCAGAACAGAAAAAGGAAATGTTCAAGGAATAAATAACCACATAGTCTGTTTATAATTTTTATGTATTTGGTGGAAGTGGTTCTTTTGATTATTTTGTAATCATGAAAGTTATGTAAAAATCTTTATTTTCTTTCCTAGAAACTTTATACAGTATGTGATGTGGCTCTGTGTGTTATAAATAGTAAAAGTGCTTTGTGCAATGCAGATTCACCAAAGGACCCAGTCCTTCCAATGAAATTTTTTACACAACCTGAAAAGGTAATTTTTTTATATACCTCATTTTTCTACCATACTAAAATGATTTAAATATAAATTACATCAACAAATATTAGATAATCTTGAGTACAGAGTATAAAAAAAAAAAAACAACTCTAGGTTTATTGAAGAATGGGGAAATTTTCTTTAGACCCCTGCATAATATTGTTCTCTCCTAAGTAGGAATACACATAAAGTTTTTTAGTTCTTATGTTCCTTCTGGTGTTTCTAGTAGGAAAAACAGTTTTTTCAGATTTTTTTAAATTATTTTGACCTCATTTTATTTAAATGCTGTTAATATGTTTATAGACAATAAAATAACTGGTATAGTATATAAATATATCTACATATGAAATCAAATATTAGAGTTCATGGAATTGGTCTTGGCAGTTGATTGACCTGGATTCTCACCAATCATTTCTGACTTGAGGATTAAGTTTTAACTCCTCTGAGATTTAATTCCTTCATCTCTGTAATGTAGGTATAAAAATTGTATATGAATAGTTAATAATTAATAGTATCTAGGTTTAGTTGAAGAGTTTATTACACAGTGAGTCAATAAATGGAACTCTTAAATTGATTACACGTAATACATTTTTTCTGCTACTACCAAATTGATTTTCTTTTTTTTTTTTAATGTACTTTATTTTATAGTTACAGTGAGAGATAAGGCTTTTATTCTTGTGTTTTCTGTGGCTGGAGGACCTGTGTGCACCAAATGTCAGTAAATATTCTAGATAACCCAGGCTCTTTGAAGTGTTCCCAAGTATTTTGAAATTTAAAACTTTTTTTAAAATGTCTTACTTATTTCCTGATTTTATGTGATATTTTGAAGTTTCTTTAATGGTTCTAAGAAACAAAATATATTTACTTAAGTGACAGGTTTTTCCCTTTAATGAGGATAATATAATTTCCTTGATCCAGTGAGGAGTTCCTTACTGAAATATGCGTAGTACCATATAAGCTACTTTGAGAGCCCAAGAAAAGATGATTTTATAATACAATAGAGGAGGTGAAAATTGTTTAAGACATAAACTGGAGACTCCACTAAGCCATATGAAAAATTAGGATTTTGCTTCATTTGAAATTTAGAAAATTTACCTCTCAAACTAGAAAAATGTCTAGGTCATGAATTGAGATAGATAAGCATAAATATGATTATTATTACAGGGTACAATGCCTGAAAAGTTTTGTTTGTATGATAAAAAGACACGTGTACAATTTAATAGGCTTTTGTTTTTCTTTTTTTAAATAGGACTTCTGTAATGACAAGAGTTATATTTCAGAAGAGACAAGAGTGCTTCTATTAACAGGAAAGGTATTAAGTGTATATATATATATATATATATATATATATATATACAGTC
>NW_026000108.1:30892776-30909726 GCF_001458135.2 Marmota marmota marmota | reverse complement strand
TTTTTTTTTTTTTTTTTTTTTTTTTTTTTTTTTTTTTTTTAGTGAGAGAGAATTTTTTTATATTTATTTTTTAGTTTTCGGCGGACACAACATCTTTGTTTGTATGTGGTGCTGAGGATCGAACCCGGGCCCCACGCATGCCAGGCAAGCGCGCTACCACTTGAGCCAACTCCCCAGCCCTGATAACCCCTTTTTAGTACAAGTGGCTTAAAGATACTATTAAGAATTTTTTTTTTTTTTTTGGTACCAGGGATTGAACTCAGGGCGCACACTCAACCACTGAGCCACATCCCTAAACCCGTTTTGTATTTTATTTAGAGTCAGAGTTTCACTGAGTGCCTCACCATTGATGAGGCTGGCTTTGAACTCACAATTCCCCTGTTTCAGCCTCCTAAGCTACTAGGATTATAGGCATGTTCCACTGCACCCAGCACTATTAAGTATTTCTTTGCCAACAGAATTATATTTATAACTTTTTCTATCTAATCCCTCATTATGTGAACACAAACTGAATCAATAAGGATGCATTTTAGATTAATTTATCATTATCCAAATTTTTGCTACCTGCTCTCTGAAACACAGCATATTAATGGATTCAGGTAACAACAGGGTACCATCTCTCACTGTCAAAATTCTTAGAATCCAAGAACCAATACTTTTGAATATTATCAGGTCCTCATAAAGAATTAACTAGGTTTGATATTAATAGATACAAAAATGCACAATGTCACAGTCATTGAATTACATATACTTAGAGTGCATATTAAGAAGTGGTACAAGCTGGGTGTGGTGGCACATGCCTGTAATCCCAATGCCTTGGGAAGCTGAGGCAGAAGGATCCAGAGTCTAAAGCCAGCCTCAGCAAAAGCGAGGCACTAAGCAACTCAGTGAGACCCTGTCTCTAAATAAAATGCAAAATAGGGCTGAGGATGTGGCTCAGTGGTTGAGTGCCCCTGAGTTTAATCTCCAGTACCAAAAAAAAAAAAAAAGGAGGAGGAGAAGGAGGGTACAAGCCAGGAGCTGTGGCACATGTCTGTAATTGCAGATATTGAGAGGCTGAGGCAGGAAGATCACAAGTTTGAGGCCAGCCAGGAAAACTCAGACCCTGTCACAAAATAAAATTTAAAAAGGGGAAATGAATACTGGGAATGGTGGAGCTGGCATGTATGAGAACATGAGTTTGATCCCAAGTTCTACAAAAGTTAAAATTAAGGACTAAAATTTATTGCTAACCAATCTCTTGGAGATTAATGTATAAACCAGTGTGTTAGCATCTGTGTGGAAATTATTCAGCAAATAGGATGTGTATATTTAGAAATATACACATATTTACAAAGTACATTCTTTCCTGTTATTCACCCTATGAGGGAAATTGAAATACGAAGGATAAATAAGGGAAGTAATGAAAAGAAGAACCAAGACACATACATCCCAGGATTCAGGCAGGTGATATTGGCAATGTTATTTTTTTCAGTACCCAAGACAACTGCTTGCCTCTTCATTTGGCTTACTTGAGCCCTTTTTACATATGCATATACACTAATTATCATAAATGTGTAATTGTCATCAGTACATGATTTTAATGTTTTCTTTTAAGCATTTTCATCTGTATTGTTTTTCTCCTTTCTTTTGCCATTACAAAAAACTGTTTCAGTGATTTTTGTTTTGTTTTGTTTTTAATAGTGTCAGGATTTTGGTAAGTTGCTGAGGCTAGTTTCAAACTTGTGATTCTCTCATCTTGGCCTCCCAAATTTCTGGGATTATAGGCACATGACATCATGCCAGCTCAATGAATATTCTTTATACACTCACACAACAAATTCTCTCTGGTGCTTTTATACCATGGATCAAAGGATAACTATATTATAGTTTTAAGATATTTCCATATTCATTCTGTGAAGGAATGAAACACATTTTTGTCAACAGGGGGAGAGAGTACTTCTTCCCTCTACAATCCCACCAACAATTTTAAAGTTCTTTTTACTTTCTTCACTCTTACCTATTGAAACTAATGCCCCACTATTAATTTAATTTGCATTTCTTTGACTGCCAATGTGTTTGCTGAATATTTGAATGTTCCCTTATGTAAATTGCTTGTTGATATTTTGCCCATTTTTAAATTGGACTCAACTTCTAATGCTTTAGTAGTTTTACCTTCTAGTTAACATTTTTTCTTCCATCCAATCCAATAGCCATACAGTAGCCAATGTGCTTTTATTAAAATGCAGTTTGGGTTATGTTCATCCTCTGGTTATGAATTACTTTCTTTAGCACTAGAAAAAAATTCACATTTTGGTGGGGCTGAGGTTGTCACTCAGTGGTAGAGTGCTCCCCTGGCATGCATGAGGCACTGGCTTCGATCCTCAGCACCACATAAAAATAAAATAAATGGACTGGGGCTGTGGCTCAGTGGTAGGGTGCTCGCCTAGCACACCTGAGGCACTGGGTTCAAGCCTCAGCACCACATAAAAATGAAATAAAGATATTGTGTCCACCTAAAATAAAATAAAATAAAGAATATAGTGTCCACCTAAAACTAAAAAATAAATTCATATTTTGACATGTTTTATGAAGCATTCATGAAGCAGTCCATGCCTGCTTCTCCTACCTTATCTGAAGCTACACTGCCATCATTCCTTATGGTCAGAGTTCCTTAAATCTACAAAGCTCTGTATCTTCAGGTATTATTATTTTCTCCATTTAAATAATTGTCTCCTGAAAAGGACTGGTTAGAAATTGATATGTCATATTTAAAATAAAAATTACTCACCTGCCACACTTGTACGTGAGGATGGGAATCACATCTGTTTTGTTCCCCAATCTATGTCCAGCAACCACCACCCATAGAAGTCAGTTAAATGAATAGTTCCTACTTCGAGTTTAATAGTAATAGTGCTTTGTTGAGCTGGGCCAGTGGCTCAGTTGTAGAGCCCTTGCCTATCATGTGCAAGGTCCTGAGTTCTGTCCCTAGCAGTGCAAAAATTAAAAAAAAAAAAAAAAGAGTGGTCATGGTGGTTGTTTTGCCTAGAAATCGTCTTTCCTTTTTCAAGATTACTTTGCATATCTGTTCTCTGATGCACTGTGTAATTTTTTACTCCCGGTGGTGCTGGGGATCGAACCCAGGGTCTCACATATGCTAGGCAAGGGCTCTACCACTGAGCTACAACCCAGCCCCTTGTAAGTTTTCTTTTAACATAAAGATTTATAATATTTTTCCCATCACTTCTTGGCAATTTGGCTAAGACGAAGTGTAATATTTTCCTCCATTCTGGAATGATTTTCTGAGGAAAATGAATATTTTAATTTTTTTTTTTTTTTTTGGATGATTAGTGTTCCCTTTAATCAATTAGAATTATATCAATCAAATTATAACTGATGGGGGCCTGGGGTTGTGGCTCAGGGGTAGAGCACTTGCCTTGCATGCGTGAGGCACTAGATTCAATCTTTAGCACCACATAAATTAATAAAATAAAGATATTGTGTCCATCTACAACTAAAAATTTTTTTTAAATACTTTAGTTTTTAAGTGGACACAATATCTTTATTTCATTTTTATGTGGTTCTGAGGATTGAACCCAGTGCCTCACGCATGCTAGGCGAGCGCTCTACCACTGAGCCACAGCCCCAGTCCAACTAAAAAATTTTTTTAAAAATTATAACTGACAGGCTAGGACTGTATCTCAGTGGTGGAGCACTTGCCTATTGTGTGAGGCACTGGGTTCAATCCTTAGCACTGCATAAAAAAATAAACAAATGGGCTGGGGATGTGGCTCAAGCGGTAGCGCGCTCGCCTGGCATGCGTGCAGCCCGGGTTCGATCCTCAGCACCACATACAAAGATGTTGTGCCCGCCGAATTTAAAAAAAAAAAAATAAATAAACAAACAAAATAAAGGCATGCTGTATATCTACAACTACAAAAAAATTTTAAAAAGAAAAAATATAACTAACTGATTCCTAAATGTAATTTGTGTATGTATTGAGTCACTTGCATTCTGAAAACTGTTGTTTATCCTTTTTTGTTTGTTTGTTTTGTTTTGTTTTGTTTTTATTTTGTTTTTATCCAACCCAGGGCCTCATGCACTCCAGGCAAGTACATTGCCACTGAGCCACATCTTCAGCCCAAACCATTATTTATCCTAAATCCATTATATATGTTATGGTAAAATGAGATTCTATTACTTTGAACAATTTTAGATGACTTAATGCTAAACTAAAATCCCACGAAAAAAAGAAAGAAAATACATACTGAATTATGAAAATATCCTTTTGAAAAGTGATAAATTTAGAGCATGCCATCAATGACGAGGAGTGTGTATTATAGTAAAATCAAAGATTTTCTTTCTCTCTTGTGTACTGCCTATGATTTTTTGGGGGGGGGTTGGGTGGGGTATTGGGGATTGAACTTAGGGGCAATTGACTACTGAGCCACATCCCCAAGCCCTATTTTATTTAGAGACAGAGTCTCACTCAGTTGCTTAGCGCCTCACTATTGCTGAGGCTGGCTTTGAACNTGTGACATTGTGCATTTTTGTATCTATTAATATCAAACCTAGTTAATTCTTTATGAGGACCTGATAATATTCAAAAGTATTGGTTCTTGGATTCTAAGAATTTTTTTTTTTTTTTTGGTACCAGGGATTGAACTCAGGGCGCACACTCAACCACTGAGCCACATCCCCAAGCCCTATTTTATTTAGAGACAGAGTCTCACTCAGTTGCTTAGCGCCTCACTATTGCTGAGGCTGGCTTTGAACTCGGGATCCTCCTGCCTCAGCCTCCCCAGCCACTGGGATTACAGCTATGTGCCACCACACCTGGCCTGCTTATGCATTTTAGTAAATGTTTACTAAGTACATAATGTGTGACAAGCACCAAAGTATGCACCAGGCACCGTCGTCCTCCTCAAAGAGCTGACTTTTCAAATGAGATGTAAACAGTTCACTAGAAGCCCTGGAATCCCAACTCCTTTCAACTTCTTTTCAACTACCAATCATTGATATTTAAGGAATTTGTGTTTACAGGATTGTTTTGTGGTCTTTTAGGAAATAAATTCTGATCAGGCTACCCAGGGCAATATCAGCAGTGACCGAGGAAAGAAAAGAACAGTAACAGCAGCTGGTGCAGAGAATATCCAACAAAAAACAGATGAGAAAGTAGATGACTCAGGGCCACCTGCCCCTTCCAAACCCAGGAGAGGACGTCGACCCAAGTCTGAATCTCAGGGCAACCCAACCAAAAATGATGATATAAATAAACCCAATAGTAAGGGGAGGAAGAGAGCTGCAGTCAGTCAAGAAAGCCCTGGGGGTCTGGAAGCAGGTAATGCCAAAGCACCCAAACTGCAAGATGTAGCCAAAAAGGCTGGACCAGCAGAGAGACAGATTGATTTACAAAGGTAATGTACACCATTCTTCCCTAACTTAGAATAAATTCTAGTGTCAGTCACCCCAAACAACTGAGTTTTTGGAAGTGAAAACTGCATTTGGTTTTCCTGCAAAAATTATAATGGCATTTATTTTCACTTCATAATCTCTGCTTCTCTTTCCTTTTTTTTTTTTTTAAAGAGAGAAAGAATTTTAATATTTATTTTTAGTTGTAGTTGGACACAGTACCTTTTATTTATTTTTATGTGGTGCTGAGGATTGAACCCAGGGCTTCACACGTACTAGGCCAATGCTCTACCGCTGAGCCACAACCCCAGCCCATAATCTCTGCTTTTAAAGCACTAATTTGAAGAAAGATCTCCTCCCCACCTCCACCCCCCACTTTAATTTTTACTTAACCAGGAATCAGAATCACATTCCCTGTAGAAAAGTGGGATTCCATCTAACCTGTTAATAGAACTAACATACATTTTCCTCCTGGTTTTTGTTTGTTTGTTTTTAGTATACCAAAATATATTTGTTTACCCATCCCAGAAGACAGATCTTATTTTGCTGTTCATAACTTCGTTTTGTCATAGTGTCCAATGACTCTTCTTTAATATCATTTTTGAAAGTATAGATTTAAAAATTATGATTTCAATTAAATAGGTCTTATCATTATAAGCAAATAGAACTGGTAGCAGCATTTAACAGTAGAAAGCAAAAGTTTTTCCATTGGTGTTTTTGCTAACAACTGTAGAAATGAAATCATTTGGTTTGGTTTTATCCTGTCTACATCTTTTCTAACTCTGTATTCTTCTACTCCTGTCCCCAAGGTAAAAAGGAGACTCTTTTGTAAGGGAAAAAATGAAGGCCAAACAGAAGCAGGCTCCAGCTTCTGCAAAAACTTGGATTCAGACTGTCCCTGCACAGAAAACGAAGTTCACTTCAGAACACACACTTTCTGCCTTGAAAACCGAAAGAAACTCTTGACTTCTTTTCACATGACCACAGTCCTATGATGGAAATGTACAGAAGAAACTCGAGAGAGGCTAAAAGCAACTCTATTCTCCCTCCCCCCAGACTTTTCCTGTGAAAAGTCAATAATTAAGCAAATTGCTTAACATTTGGTTCCAGTTCCTGCATATCTGGAGTTTAAACACATAATACACCATTAATTCCCATGCTGCAGTTTTTATTTTAAAGAAAGTAACAAGATGTCCTTACACTGACACTGAAAATTCATCCCTTCTAGAGCCATGAATCCCCATGTTACACAAGAAACAGAAGTCTACTGAAATTTTTTTTTTTTTTTTTTTTAAGAAGAAAAGAGATCAAATATTTCTTTGTTTTTCCTTTTGGAAACTTTTATGTATAATTCTTTCTGCCTGTCTACTTTTCTGCAAAAATGAGATGTACAGATTTCAGTTCCCTGCTATGAAAAGTGATGTGGTGGCAATTTTATAAATGTTGCTTTCTGATTTTTATCAGAGTGAGAAAATAATTAAAATAATTATTGATTTGCAAGTAGTAAACTTCATATTTTGATTTCCCCTTCATTTTAGTTTAATATAATTTGCAATAAATGTACATATTGTTTGTTTCATAAAGCATATCACTTTAAAATGGTCTTTACTCCTATGATTATGTTGGAATATTTGGAATTTTAAAGGAGTAAAGACTATCCAGCATTTGGTTTTATAATGTTTGTCACCAGATTTTTATTATTAATGTAAAAAAAAGTCAATTTTTTAAAATAGTTGGACTTTGGCAGCTTTGTAAGGAAAATTGGAGGTGTTAGGATTACTATCAGTTTTCAGCATTGTGCTATTGGGAAATAAGTGTTTTTGTCTGCTGTTCTGGGCTCAGTTTTTATCTTTATTTTAGGGATAAATGTTGCATCAATATATTATGTTTCTTGGCATTGTTCAGCATAGGGAATGTGTGCACTTTTTGTGTACACATAATCATATTTAAGTTTTTTTGCATAAAATAAATGCTTCTAGATGTCATATGGCAGTCTTTTTTAATCTTTTTATATTATGCTTTATTGTGAATTTTTTATGCAAAAGGGCTAAAGTCATAAACCAAGAACGTGATTAGAGTCAACTCTCCATTATCTATAAAATAGTGACTGGGCTTAGTTTGTGGTAATCATAAACTTACAAATAAAATAATGAAGGCACACTGATTTAGGAGGACTTTGAAATTTGTCCTTTCTGTGCTCGTATTTATATTCTGCCCCCTCTGTACACTTAGACTCATCCCCAAAGCCCTAGAAAAATGTGCTTTTTCCTTACACATACCTAGTGTGGGCTGGCAGAAATAAGCAACATTTGCATTATATCTGGTCTTAAACTATAGTCTACATAAAATGTAAAACAATAATACTGTCAAAAGAATATATTAAGAATGAAATCTGTTGGTAGTAAATGTCACTAATGTTCTCATAGATAATGAAGAGTTGGCTATCACTGAGTGAAAGATGGATAGTTCTTTTCAGTATGCATCAACATACACACATTTAGGTATTAGAAGATGGTTAGGGAACAATGGATTCCAATGATACAAAGTGCATCAAAGTCTCCTAAAAGTGCAGAAAAGTCCTATTCTTTCTTCCTTTTGTCTCTTCATAACCCTTTAGAAAGTATAAAATATTGCCTCCAACATGCTGAAAAAGAATATCTATGCATAAGTATCAGTAAAGTCCCTCAAGCAATCAGCGGGTGTGTTTGAAGTTCTCTTAGTATCAGACAACTTAATTCTTTTTGGTTTTGTTTTGAGGTGCTGAAGATCCAAGCAAGAGACTCACACATTTTAGGCAAGTGCTCTAACACTGAGCTACATCCCCAGCCCTGACACCTTGATTCTTAGGAGCTCCAGTTTGGCAGATGTGGTAGCACATACCTCTGATCTCAGCAACTGGGGAGACTGAGGCCTGAGGATTACATGTTCAAAGCCAGCCTCAGCAATTCAGCAAGACCCTATCTCGAAATGAAAAAGAAAAAGGGCTGGGAGATGTGGCTAAGTGGTTAAGCACTTCTGGGTTCAATCCCTAGGAAAGAGCTCCAATTTGTCACCAACAGGAAGTACATTCATGGTAATCTAGTAAACTGGATGCAGTGCAATTAGTCAAATGCAGTTAAAGAGAAAGAAGGTTCCTAAGTGTCATATTACACAAAATGTAGCCCAGCCATTTGCATCTATTTATGGCTCTTTAGGCTTCTACAAGAGAACAATTAACTATAGGTGCAGTTGTTCATAGGTATGTAAATTGGCCACCCAGGGTTTTGTTAAATGACACAAGTGTCTGGCACTAAGGGAAAGGAGAGTTAAAAAGCTAGGGACTTTAAGGGAATTTGTCAGTTTTCCTTTGAAAAGGAAAATGTAAAATCTCTTAGGAATTTGGTATTCACATCTCAGAGAAATACAACACAAAAGTGCAGACTTATATTTGAAAATTGATGTTAACCCTTTGTGTCTAGTTTGAAGCTTCTTGTATTTGTCTAAAACTACAAGCCAGAATTTTGTATCTCCTTTGATAAAAAGTGTATAATATAAAGTAGTTTTGCATATTATTGTGCTGCACATGGGCTGAATTTTTAGAATTTTTTAAAGACTTGAAGCAGAATCTTGTAATTTGTGTAAATGACAAGTGTAAAATCTTACCATAAAATGCTAAAAATATGCACTGTTTCAAATAAAACAAAGAAATGCAGCATTATATAGTAGTGTGGAGCCCTGAATATTCATGTCCACCCAGGTATGCCAAAAGTTGATGAAATGTCTTTGCATTATTTTCCATTTAGGTTCTAGAGTCTGCATAATCTGATAAATCAGATGCCACCTTCATACTTTCTGGCTAGGTACTCCCATCTGGTTTCCAGGAACTGAAGAAGAACATAATGGATGATAAATTGTGATGGACATTTGGAGAAATTAGAACTTGTTCTTTAACCCACGAAAAGTAACTTTCAGTCATACTATCCTATTGCATATCTAGTTAGCACAAATCTTGGATGTGTATATATTGGTTTAATAGCTAGTTCATGGACAGAACAGATTGCATACAATTATCTGGAATGATAGGTTTACAAAATGAGTTAAGAGGAGCCATCATCCCTAGTTTTGTATTTTACCTTTAATGGGTTTATCTTTCACACCCTAATGCTTGGCCCCTTTATGATCCCCCAACCATGAATTCAGCCAACTGCTGGTGGAATATTATTGGCGGGGGGGGGGGGGGGCTGCACCCACACTGAACATATACAAACTTTTTCCTTATTCCTAAAACAATACAACATAACAACTTTTCACATAGCATTTACATTGTATTACACATTATGCGGATATGAAGTATAGGGAGGATGGGTGTGAGTCACACACAACTGCTACTTCATTCTATAGAAGAGACTTGAACTTGAACATCTGCAGATTTGGGTGTTCCTGGGAGATCCAGAATATATTAGCCCCCCAAAGATACCCAGGGATGATCACATTGTCAAGATTCCTTTGTTGGGCTGGGATTGTGGCTCAGAGGTAGAGCACCTAGCATGCCTAGCACCAGTGGGACCTCGATTCTCAGTACCACATAAAAATAAAGGCATTGTGTTGTGTCCATCTACACTAAAAAATATATATGTATAAAAGATTCCTCTGTTTTCACTTTTCCCACCTCTGTTTTTGTTTTTTGTTTTTTTGTTTTTTTGGTACTGAGGATTGAGCCCAGAGGCTCTTTACCACTGAGCTACATCCTTAATCCTCTTTATTTTTTATTTTGAGACAGGGTCTCACTAAGTTGCTGATGGTCTTGCTAAACTGCTGAGGCCAGCCTCGAATTCGTAATCCTCCTGCCTCAACTTCCTGAGTTGATGGGATTGCAGGCGTGCATCATTGTGCCCAGCTTGTCTTCACTGTTCTCATAGACTGTCAGATAAACCATTCTACAAGCAGCCTGGCATTTCAGAAAGCAGAGTTTGCAGGCCACCTAGGTGGTAATAGTGGCATCGTTGCTTAGAAGTTTTATAAGCCAGAAACAGTCAAATAATGAGAATGCGTGCAGAATCAAACACCTTTCCTGCCTGTAAACCATATCTCCAAACTTTCACTACCACAAGACTAATAACCTCCACTCACTTTATTTTGTCTTATTGCAAAATCTAACAGGAACATGTACAAGATCTCATTTCTAAGATATTTGGGCCAGGCTGATAATCATGAATTCAGTTTTGGGGTATTTCTCAGATCATATTCCCTTATCAATACTTCTGGCTTAACTTAAGGAAGGTACCTTTCCCCACATCAATCTCTAGCTACTCTTGTTCTCTACCAAAGACTGTGTCATTCCAAATCTTTTTCATATAAACAGCATTATATCCATAAGGCCAATATCTGTGGAATCCAGTAATACAAAGAGGTAATAAAATGGCCATTTTATTTATTTCAGGTGTTTCTGTAATCTGAACAGACTAAGCACAATGCAGGGAAGACTTTAAAAACTACTGCCTTGAAGGACTAGCATTACACTACAAATACCAGGACACTGGTAGCCAAGACGCTCAAGGCCATACATCCCATACTTTATGTGTGGACTTCAAAGCCCTGATCAATGCTATAGAAATAGAAGAATCCTCACTTTTTCTATATAGAGAAATACAATTCTGATTACTGTTATAAACTAGAAAGTTATAAACTAGAAGTGATAAGGCTGAGCAATCTGCCTGCCTGGGAATGAGGAGCCAGGCCTGATGCAGGAGGCAACTCTCCAGGCTGAGGTCCTGGAGGAGGAGATCACAGGATGGAGAAGAGCAAAAAGACAAGCACATGTACAAACTGGTCATCCATGCGTTGAGCACTGCCCTGTTGGACCCCTGGCCCTAGCCCCCAAACTTATCCCCCACCTGACATCCCTTCCCTATGCACAAATTCAGGTATGTCAATAACTCTGGCTTTCAACAAAACTACAATGTTAGGTGGGGACCCAGCAGCATCTCCAGGTATCACCCATTTTAGTCTGTTCTGAAACATTTTTGCAGTATTGAGGATCTCACCAAGTTGCCGAGGCTGGCCTTAAACTTGGGGCCCTCCTGCCTCAGTCCCCTGAATAGCTGGGATTACAGGTGTGCCTCGTTTATCTTGGGCCTTTTTTATTTTTATTTTTATTTTTTTTAAGAGAGAGAGAATTTTTTTAATATTTAATTTTTTTTAGTTATCGGCGGACACAACATCTTTATTTGTATGTGGTACTGAGGATCGAACCTGGGCCACACACATGCCAGGCAAGCACGCTACCGCTTGAGCCACATCCCCAGCCCTTGGGCCTTTTTTAAAAATAATGTTGTATTTTTTAGACCTTTATTTTACTTATTTATATTTATGTGGTGCTGAGGATCAAACCCAGTGCCTCATGCATGCAAGTTAAGTGTTCTACCACTGTGCTACAGCCCCAGCCCTTATCTTGAGACTTTTTGAAAACCTATGTCTGTCTCCCAAGGAAAGTCCTAAAACCCTACTTTCTCAGAAGGGATTGGTAACTGCCATTTGGTTACACGTGGCCTGTGATGAAATGTACCCTTTAAGAAAACAGTCAGGGGCTGGGGATGTGGCTCAAGCGGTAGCATGCTCGCCTGGCATGTGTGCGGCCCGGGTTCGATCCTCAGCACCACATACAAACAAAGATGTTGTGTCTGCTGAAAACTAAAAAAATAAATAAATAAATATTAAAAAAAAAAAAAAAAGAAAACAGTCAGCTTCAGGGATAAGAAGAGCCGGTCCTTTGCAATTTACCCTTGGTCTAAGAGCTGAGAGGCAAGACTGGAACCCTAAAACTACTCATGACCATTTTATGGAGGCTCTTTTTAATGTAACATTTAGAATATGCCCAGGGGCTGGGATCTCTGCATTATATTGCCCATTTATCCAGTGAGCCTGCCCATAGAAGATTGTAATTATGAGCAGCATAGTGTGTCTTTTTTAGAAGTCATGGCTCATAAGGATATATGAGACAGATTCCCTTTTTCCTCTCTTCACACAAACACAACTAAGAAGTTTATTGATCACAAGGCATCTACCACACCATGGTAGTCAATCGTGCACCAGCTCCCAAAACTGAGTGGAAAACTTTCAAAAACTTTTTTATAAACTCAAGCCACGTGTGGTGGAAGATACCTATAATCCCAGCAATTGGATGGCTCAGAAAGGAAGATTCTTAGTTCAAGTCCAACCTGGGCAGTTTAGCAAGACTGTAAGCAACTTAGCAATATCCATCTCAAAAAAATAAAAAGGGCCGGTCTGGTGGCCCACGCCTGTAACCCCAGCAGCTCAGGAGGCTAAGGCAGCAGAATGGTGAGTTCAAAGCCAATCTCAGGAACTTAGTGAGACCCTGTCTCTAAATTAAATATTTGAACAGGGCTGGGGATGTTGCCTAGTGATTAGGCATCCTTGGATTCAATCCCCAATACCAATAAAATAAAATAAAAAGGACTGGAGATGATGTAACTAACTCAGTGATACAGTCTCCCTGGACTTAATCCCCAGTACCGTAATGGGGGGGGGATTATAAACTCGAATACCACATTATTTCCAGTCTCCTAATCCAACCCTTTCATCATAGTGGCAGGGAAGTGTTTGTTGTCCAAGGACCTGACCTTCATTGATATATGATTTCTATCTTACTAATAATTCATCGTTGTTTTTTACAGGGATAGAGGTATTCAAATTTTACAGTTACTATGGAAAGATGAGGAAATTACAAATATTCCACAACAGGTGAAAATAAGAGGAAATTTACTGCGCAAACATATGGCCTTCACTGCTATTTGGCTATGGGAAGGATTCTGAAAGGAGGATCAGATTAGAAAAGTTTCTGCCTGAGGTCATTTGCATTTTAATATCTCTGCTTATGATTAAATTTCTCCAACAATGGTACCCGAGCAGAGAGGCCCAGAAAGGGCTGGCATCACAACTAAACTCCTTTGGAAAGCTGAGTTGTGAAAGCACACATTGCTCAAATGCAAGAGAACCGTTTGCTCTGTGAATTGAAGTAGGAACCTCATACGGCAGGTTGAATGCCTGTGCCCACCAAGTGGCAGCAGCCAGGTGCCCACAGGATCCAGAAGGCTACTACTGGCTGTGCTGGAGAAGGGCACATAGGAGGCCTCACCCCTGTTCTGTGAACTCAGAAGGGAAATCAAGGGAAGCCCAACTGGGGAGCTCTAGATAAGCGCCCCACAAGAGAGGATGCAAACCTGGCACCAAGTCTTCCTCAGTGTTGAAACTGGTTGTGAAAAGCCAAAATATGTTTCTCTTTGGGATTTTTTTTTCCTGCAATACTGGTACCCAGGGACGTACTACCACTGATCTACACCCCAAGCCCTTTCCATTTTGAGACAGGGTATCCCTACATTGCCCAGAGTGAGCTCAAACTTGGAATCCTGCCTCAGCCTCCGTCACCGGGATTAATTAGACATGAGCCTCCACTCCTAGGAATTTAAATTTAGTGCCTGGCATGGCAACAGACCCCTGTAGTTAGTCCCAGCAATTTGGGAGCTGAAATGAAGGGTAATTTAAACCCAAGAGTATGAAGCCTGCCTGAGCAACATAACATAGTGAGACAACCTCCCAAGAAAAGGAGAAAAAGCAAATCTTCTCCCAATTGTGATTTGTAATTAGTTGGGTTTCTTGGTTTTGTTTGTAGTTTTAGGATCAACCTAGGACTTCACACATGAAAGCGAGTAGTCTACCACTAAGCCACACCCAAGCCCTTTTTAAATTTTATGACAGTGTCTTAGAAGTTGCCCAGGCTACCCTTGAATTTGGGATCCCCCTGCCTCAGCCTCCTGAGTCACTAGGATTCCAGGCACACTCCATTGGCCCACCTCAGTTCCCTCTGTAACAACCAAACTGCTCCTAGTTTTAGCTCCGCACCCTCTACCTTTTACAGAAGCTGTAAATCCTGCCATTTGATCAATCCTGCTTAGAGATTAGAAGAGAACAAACTAACAAAGAGCTGCAACTATTGCCCACAGAAAGTAACTAGCTCCAACCTGCTCCATCTTTCTGATACCTTTAATGACACTGATGCTACTCCTCCTTAATCCCATTTCCTCTGCTCCTCTTATTTATTTCTCCAACACAGATCTAATTCAATTCACTTGACATTGAGTGCCTATTATATGCCATGAAAGTAATAACACTGTTTATTAAATTTACAATAAGCTGAGGTAGAGAACTAACAAAAACCAAAGGTAGAATATACAGAAGTACCAGAACACCTCAGTCCTGTGGGAGATTTGGGAAAGTTCACGGACGCAGTAGCATCTGGAAGTGGATTTGAAGGATAAGATTTCAGTGTATAAGGGCTGGGGCTGTAGCTCAGTGGTCAAGCACTTGCCTAGCATGCCCAAGGTCCTGTGTTCCAGGTCACCACCACAAAAACAAACAAAAAAACACAAAAAGAGGGGGCTGGGAATGTGGCTCAGCTGTAGAGCACTCGCCTAGCACAGGGAGGCCCCTGGGTTTGATCCTCAGCACCACATAAAAACAAATAAGTAAAATAAAAAATAAAGGTATTGTATACAACAACAACTAAAAAAAAAAAACAACACACAAAAAGAAACAAGATTTCAACTTATAAAATGAAAGATAATCATATTCCAAAAGGAGAAACAATTTTAAATGCATAGAGGCAGGACACACAATGCATAGAGAAGCACTGCAATACAGAGAAAATGGAAGAGCCTTTGGTGTAAACTTTTCTAAAAGGAATGAACAGTGGGCTGGGGCTGGGGCTGGGGCTGGGGCTCAGTGGTAAAGCGCTTGCCTTGCTCATGTGAGGCCCTGGGTTCGATCCCCAGCCCACATAAAAATAAATAAGTAAATAAAATAAAGATATTGTGTCCATCTACAATAAAAAAAATAGCAGTTAAATAAACAAAAGCTTGTGATGAAAGTCTTTAGCCAATGTTTTCCTGTCCTTGTATGTACTTGAGAAATGAGCTTTCTTAACTGTTTCTTCAGATAGTTGCCATATGAATAAATAAATGTGTACAAATTTGTAAATTAAGAAATAGTATTCAAAAATATACACACACACAGAGTACATCTACAATCTGCTTTGAGCAATGAAAATTTAGCATTTTCAAAGCCAGCCTTAGCAATTTAGTGAGGCACTAAGCAACTAGCCAGACCCTATCTCTAAATAAAATACAAAATAGGGCTGGAGATGTGGCTCAGTGGTTGAGCGCCCCTGAGTTCAATCCCCAGTACAAAAAAAAAAAAAAAAAACAAAAAAACCCTAACCCCTTCATCTTCCAATACAGATTTATTGTTACATTTGGTTAAATCTATTATCAGTATTTGCTGCCTTGCAATGGTTGTTTGTGAAGATACTGTTCTGGTTTTTTGTTGGTTGGATTGTGTTTTATTTCCAGTGCCAGTCCTCACACATGCTAGGCAACCTCTCTACCAGTGGGGTACACCCCTGCCCACAAGTCTTCACTTGAGAGGCCCTATAAAATACTAAAGAAGCCAGGCATGGTGGCACACCAGGGCCTTGGGATGTGGAGGCAGAAAGATTCCAAGTTCAAAGCCAGCCACAGCAATTCAGCAAGACCCTAAATAACATGGCAAGACCCTGTTTCAAATAAAGAATAAAAAAGTCCGGAGATGTGGCTCAGTGGTTAGGTGACCCCCACGTTCAATCCTGGTACAACAAAAAATAAATATATATTTTTTAAAAAGCTGTTCTTTTTTGTACTATCATTCTCTCTCTTATATTGCTCTCCTTAGATTTACTGTTTGACTTATTCTTTTGTGTGTGGAAGGAGCAGGGTACTGGGCCTTGAACCCAGGGACTGGTACATAGTACACAAGCACTCTATTACTTAGCCTCATCCCCCTTTTTATTTTGAGATAGGGTCTCACTAAATTGCCACAGCTGGCCTCGAACTTCTGACCCTTCTGCTTGGCTCTGCACAGCACATTGACACACATACCCTCATTTCATTCTTCAAAGGCACTTTCAAAACAACCAGCTTGTATTGCTCTTTGTATTCATTGATTTAAAACATGCCTAGTGGGGCTGGGGCTGGGGCTGAGTGGCAGAGCGCTTGCCTAGGACTTGTGAGGCACCGGGTTCAATACTCAGTACCACATACAAATAAATAAAGGTTAAAAAAATGTGTAGCTGGGTGTGGTGAGCCGCTTCTGCCGTTTATGCAAATTATGGTCGCCATTACAAGATGGCGCTGACTCCGCTGTGGTCTGTGACAAACAACTCCTTATTTGGGAGAGTTGGCGCATGACTTTTCATCACCCTATGAGAAAGCTCTACGTGGCTGCTTTGCATTGGGGCTTGAGATGCTTTATTAAGGCTGGGAGGGGCATCCGAGGGGTAGAAGAAGAACTATCAAGGGCCTGAAATAAACTGCTGAAAGAAGATTCCTGAGTGTTGCATCTTCCTTGCGGGCAAGGGGTTGCGACAGCTGGGGCTGGGGATGTGGCTCAAGCGGTAGCGCGCTCGCCTGGCATGGGTGCGGCCCGGGTTCGATCCTCAGCACCACATACAGACAAAGATGTTGTGTCCGC